>NC_137009.1:22575731-22745731 GCF_032717465.1 Coenobita brevimanus
CAAAAGTTGAGAAACCGAAATATGGAGAAGCACGTATGGGAGAATTCGGAGTGGGAGAAAGGAAAAAAAGAGGGGAATGGTGGTAAATTTTGCTGAAATGTATAACATGAGAATGGTGAACATATTCATTAGCAAAAGAACAGGGAGAAAATGAACCTGGAGAAGAGCAAACTGAGGAACAAAGAATGAAATCGACTTCGTTATTGCGGATAAGAATAACATGATCATAAATGTCACAGTCATCAACAAAATAAATACAGGAAGTGGCCATAGAATAGTGGGTTGCACAGCCAGATTAAATATTAGAAGTGAAAGGAAGAAGATGATTAAAAATAGATAGATGTGTCCAACAAAAGTAAGCGAAAACAATGAAGCCATTCACTTAGAAATAAGGAACAGATTTCAGGCACCAAGTTATGCTGCATGTGACATCAGTGAATTGAATGATTTGAATAATAGACTAACAAATGTGCTAAGAGAATCAGCGGAGGTTGTAGAACAAGCTAATACAACTAAAGCCAACAAATGCTCAAAATAACATTCGGGCTCATGAAAAGAATACAGGAGATGAAAGAAAAAAAAAACTAAAATAGAACGATCAGAATTAAGTACGCTTATTAACAAGAGACAGACAGAATAAAATAGAGACAAAAGTGGATCATATCAATACGCTGAAACAGTGCCGAAGTAAAATGGTACTAGGAATGCAAGCATTTATGTCACCGAAAGACAGAAAAACACTGAAGTAATTAAATTCAGAGATAGAACGGTGAAGAACATTGAAGAATTTTGCAAACAACTGTATGCATCAAAGGCAATAGTACCAATAGCTAACTTTTCAGCTGACAAAAGTGAAATACATGAGGTAACACCAGACGAAGTAAACATTTCTCTTTAAAGTACGGTACGAAAAGAGGGAAGACAGAGAAAGAGGGTGGAATTGTATCAGATATCCTGTTGGATGCAGGAGTAGAAGTATATAACCGGCCTGATCAATTACAGTATGTATTCAAAGCATAAATATTGAAGATAATTACAAAAAACATGGTGTAATGCAATAGTTATTTTAGTTCAGAGTAAAGGTGACTCAAAAGAACTTAGTAACAATTGAGCCATTAGCTTATTATCAGTTATTTACAAATCTTCACTAATGTCCTTCCGAACAGAATAACAACGAATGCGAAAGAAAAACAACATCGTGAAGAGGTAGGACTTCAACACACAATGAATCTGCGAATTGACAAAAGTAAAGAATGTAGTAAGCCACAATGCTTGGATTTTGTTGATAACTTAAAGGTTTTCGATTAACTGGAGCACAAAGCAAATGATAATTCACTGCGAGATCAAGGAGTAAACATGAACGGTGTAAAACTGCTTGAAAACATAATTGTAGGAAGATGAAACTGCCCTTCTCAATCATAATTTTCCGGGGACTTTATGTAATTTACATAAACACTCGGAAAAACTACGATTGAGAAGGGCTTGAGTAAGGTAAATACATTTTCACAAGGTTTATTTACAGCTTGCCTAGAAAGCATTTTGAGAAGGCTAGACTAGGAAAACAAAGACGTAAACATAGGTGGACAACAACTACGCCAAATATACAGTAATTTGCAGATGACATCGTCCGAATCTCAGAAACAGCAGAAACATTTCAAGAAATGTTTAGTAACCCGAACAGAGAAAGTCTCAATGTAGGGCTAAAGATGAACCGTGATATAACTAGTGTTTAATCCACATACACCGAAGAACATAATAAGAATAAGCGATGAAAGTTTTGATGATGTCGAGGAGTACAATTACTTGGGGTTAATACTAAAACTAACGAAAGCCCATGATTGTGAAATGAAGAGACGCATTACAGTTGGACAGAATTGATTGATTGATTGATTGATTGTAGTAGAAACTGGCGGCGCAACTGCTAAGGACATATGCCGCCAGACAACAAGCTAAAACACATGGCAAATAAATTGTGCATAGTTAATAACTTTTTCTGGAAATGATACACTGAAAATAATAAAAGAATAGTTAAAAGAGAAAAACAATTTCTTATAAAAGTGGAAGGAGGCCCGCCTTCTGAAGAAAACCAAAAACATCAGTAAAAACGCTATGGGCTCCACCAAGCATCAAGGAGAGACAGTAGGCACCATCTACCCCTGTATGCCTATGGAGGAATCTCCGACGCAGGTCCCCCAAACTTGGACACTCGACCAGCAAGTGACGGACAGTAAGGGGAATAAAGCAATCATCACAGTACGGTTGAGTCTCGCCACTCATCAGGAACCCATGTGTAAGCCGAGAGTGCCCAATGTGAAGCCTAGCAAGAGCTGCCTCCAGTCGCCGAGGCATGGAAGGAAGAACCCTTGGCACAACCACTCTCTGGAAGACCTCTTTCAGCTTATTATGAGCAACACCATCCCAGTGTCTCTGCCAACACACATGCATTCTGTCCCGCAAGTAAGGTGTTAGATCAGATGCAGGAAGCAGATATTCTGTTGGGGGCTGTTGAGTAGCCGCAGCCTTGGCCAATGCATCTCCAGTCTCATTGCCCACCACACCAACATGTGCGGGAACCCAGCAAAAATCCACTCTCTTCCCCCAACGACGAATGAGGAACAGCCACTCCAAAATAGCTAAAACTAAGGGATGGGAAGAGTTAAAAGAGTCCAGGGCCAAAAGCGCCCCTTGCGAGTCGCTAAAAATAGTAAAAAAAATTGTCATGGTGAACAAACACCAACTTCAAGGCTAAAATGGTGGCTGACAACTCTGCAGTAAAAACTGAGGCAACCAAAGGAAGACTACCTCAACGGCTAAAATTGAGAAATACCACTCCAAAACCAACACCTGATGCGGATTTAGAGCCATCAGTATACACAGGCACAGAACTACCATGACTAGAAGTATGTTCTAAAAATAACCTTAAAAGACACTGAGGAGCGACAAAATCCTTTGAACCTGCAATAGGCCTGCAGAAAATTACCTTGGGCAATATCCAAGGCGAAACCCTCAGGATCCGAACAGGACTGACAAGTACTGTCGACAAACCAAACCCCTCCATTATATCCTGAACCCTATACCCAAATGGACGAGGCATGCATGGGTGTCTACTATAACACAAAAGACAAGACTGTTTCGTCACACCCTCACAGACAAGTGAGTCTGGAAGGCGACGAATCCGGAGCCAGCACCGTACTGCAACAGACTGATGCAGTAGATCTAAGGGAGGCACACCAGCTTCCACCAATAAGCTGGGAATTGGAGAGGATCGAAAAGTCCCAGTTGCAAGGCGAAGACCAGTATGATAGACAGCATCTAAAGTTTTTAGTCTTGATTCTGTGCCAGAGGAATATACCTCACAGCCATATGACAGCTTAGAGGTTACAAATACCTGAAACAAATGCAAGAGTGTCCTTCGATCAGCACCCCAAGAGGTATGGGACAGAACCCTCAATAGATTGAGAGCCTTCATACATGATGTTTTAAGATTTACCAAGTGTGAGACCCATGTCAAACGACAATCAAAAGTCAGTCCGAAGAATTTCGTCTCTGTCACACAACGGAGTCTCCTGCCACAAAGCTGGAGATCAGGGTCCGGGTGTACCCCTCTCATCCTACAAAAGTGCATAGCCACAGCCTTTGAAGGGGAAAACCGAAAACCCTTGGAAGTGGCCGAGGCAGAAATCTTGTCCAAGGCAAGTTGCATCCGCCACTCAATAGCAGACATGCGGAAGCCAGAAAACCATATAGCTAAGTCATCCACATAAAGGGATGAGGATACCCCAGCAGGCACAGTGTCAATGATACCATTAATGGCCACTGCAAACAGGGAAACACTTAAAACACTCCCCTGTGGGACACCTTCCTCCTGGCACAATGGCGCAGAGAGGGTAGAACCCACACGGACCTGAAATAAACGATCAGTCAAGAAGTCTCCAAGCAACACAGGCAGGTAAACCAAAGGCATGAAGTTGTTGGAGGATGCCATGGCGCCAGGCAGTGTCATAAGCCTTCTCAAGGTCAAAAAACACAGCCACAAGATGTTGCTTGGAGGCAAAAGCTTCACAGATTGACGCCTCGAGCCTGATAAGGTTGTCTGAAGTGCACCGTAATTTACGGAAAGCACTCTGCGATGCAGAGAGAAAGCAACCCTTCTCCAGAAACCACATAAGCCTGACATTGACCATCTTTTCGAACAGCTTGCACACACATGATGTTAAAGTGATAGGGCGATAATGGAGACTTGGGAATGGTCCTTACCAGGCATGGGAAAGGTGAGAACAAAACCCAACTTCCAACTCCTCAGAATAGAGCCCTCACTCCAAACCCTGTTAAAAAGGTCCAATAAAAACTGAAGTGATTCAGTCAGAAGGTGATGCAGCATAGCGTATGTAATATCGTCAGGCCCAGGAGCAGTGTCACGACACTCTGAAAGGGCAGCACGTTGCTCACGGAGGCTGAAGTCTAAATTATACAGCTCTTCGCCACGAGAGCGAAAGTCAAGACCCAGCCTCTTCTGATTCCTACAAAAGATGGCAAATGGCTGAGAAGGATCCTTTGTGGAGACAGCGTAAAACTGATCTGCAAAAGCAGAGGCTACTGCATCTGGTGCAGACACAAGTTCTCCATGAAGGCGCAACACCGGAGGGGAGGGGGGCGAGAACCTACCAGAAATCTTGCACACCTTTTTCCACACCACAGACATTGAAGTTGAAGATGTAATTGTAGAAACATACGACCTCCATGAGTTACGGCGAGCATTCTTCATGACCCATCTATAGTGAGCACATGCTTTGTGAAACTGTATTTTTAGAAAAACAACATTACGATTGGCAAAATACCGACAAGCAGCTGCTTTGTAAGTTCCCTTTGCTATGGAGCAGTCATCATTCCACCATGGCACAGGTCTCCGGGAAAAAACACCAGAAGTCCGTGGGATAGAATGAACCCCTGCAGAGAAAATGGCCTTAGTAAAATAACATTCGGCATCATCGATAGTTGAAAAATCAGTAACCCTGTTGGCAAATACACATAGTTCCTCAAAGAGAGACCAATCAGCCCTGTCCAGACACCAGCGTGGCAGATGGGCTACAGGAACAGAGCGAGTAGGCTGGACCACTACAGGATAATCGTCACTACCATGTACATCAACCAAAACCTCCCAAGAAAAATCAAGGGCACAGTTAGAGGAGGAGATGGTAAGGTCAATGACAGAATATGTGCCAGTCTGAACATGAAAATGGGTCGGCCTTCCATCATCTAGGACAATCAAATCTAAATCCCCAACCAAAGAGGCAAGAAGATCACCCCAGGGATTTGAAAGTAAGTCACCCCACAAAGGATGGCGGCCATTAAGGTCACCAAGGAGTAGGAAAGGGGGTGGAAGTTGGCTGATAAGGTTTTCTAGATCAGCACGTATAACAGGAACGGAAGGTGGAAGGTACAGACAACAGATGGTATAGCACCTCCCAACGTGCATCTGTACAGCTAGAACTTGAAAGGGGGACTGAATCTCAAAGGAAATAAAGGGGACATCAGAATGGCACAAAATTGCACATCCACCGCTGTGACCACCAGGAGGAGATGCATGGAAGGTCTTATACCCCGTAATGGAAGGGAACTGTCTGTCCCCCACCATTGTCTCCTGAAGACACACACATAATGGGTTCAGAGCAGAGAGTAATAACTGCAATTCCTCCCAATTTGCCATGGCACCTCTACAGTTCCACTGAAGACAGATTGGTACCGATTGAGCCATTGTGATTAGTATTAAATATTATGAACTTAGAAAGCTATGTAGCAACCTCGTTGGGAAGGGAGTGAAAGCCCTTCTTCTTAGGCGTGGAGCTCTGCCTCACCAACCGAGAAGGCAATGAAGATTTAGAGTTTCCATGGGTGGAAGTACCCTTACCCCGAGACATGTCCCGCCCATCGCCAGAATGAGTCCGAAGCACAGAGACCTTGGAAGACCCACGTGCTCCGTCCGCACACCCATGTGAGGGTTCAGCTGGCACCTCGGGGCCAACCGAACCCCCCCCAACCAAATCATCCAAAGGTTGGCCACTGGGTGATGGATCAGAGGGAGCAAGTGACTGAGCTCTATGAGTATCTAAAGACCCAGGCCCCACCACACCTGAGGAAGAGGCAGGGACGGGAATCCTAGAAGGGCCATCATGAACACCCACAGACTTAGACGCCACCACTGGCTGGGTTGTCGAGCGAAGAGCCCCCTCAGAATCCTCATGTGGTACAGAAGTTTGAACCTTAGAAGGAGGGGAGTCACCCAAAAACTCCTCACTCCTCACTCGTTTGAGGTTGGCAGATGCAACCTCCATCTCTGCACCAGAACTTAAAGTATTAGAAACTATAGTGCCACACTGTAAAGAAGAGTGAGCAACAGTAGCAGAGCGGGAAGATGGTACAGGAGCAGCAGTCGGTACGGAAGTAGCAGCTGATACAGAAGTATGAGAGATGCTGTTTTTTTTGGATATGTCAGGACAAGGATGCACAGGAAGGACATCGGGAGTATTGGATGTGTCAAAGCAAAGTGTAGCATCGACATGGGTGTTTGTCACAGGAGGAACCGGAGGAACTGGGATGGGGGAGGCACTCCCAGACGCTGGAAGAACCACCGCAGAGGGGACATCCCCAGAGACAGGAGGCACGTCCCTGGAGGAAGCACAGTTGCTTCCAGGCTGCACTCCCTCAGTGGAACTCCCCGGGCGAGAAGGCAGGTAAGTAGAACCCTGAGAATTTGATTGGGCATTGTGTGATGGCAGGGGCACCTGCTGGGTAGCTTTATGGCGAGACAATGCAGCAGCAAAGGTAACCCCAGGGCGAATGAACCGCTCCCTTACCCCGGCCTTTGCCTCAGAAAAGGAAATTTTCTCCTTCGTTCGGACAGAAATAATCTCATATTCATATTTGTATACTTCGCAATCCCTTGAGGAGACTGCATGTGCTCCTCCACAGTTCAAACATTTAGAGAGTTGAGAACAATCATCTGTACCGTGAGAAATTCCACCACAATTTCCACAGACTTCATGAAGGCCAGACGCTTCCCGCCTGCAAGAACGGTGGACGTGACCAAATCTTTGATAATAATAGCATCTTCTAGGTCGGGGAACATAAGATTTAACCTTTAGCTTTCACCACGCAGCAGTGATAACCTCCGGCAAGGTAAGACAGTCAAATGTCAAGATAAGAGTGGGCGTGGGGGTTAAAACCCCATCAACCTTCTTCATAATTCTCTGTACTCCTACAACACCCTGAGGAGCCAGCCCCTCTAAGAGGGAAGAATCAGAATATGAGATCAAGTCACGAGAATACACAACCCCTCGGGACTGGTTCAGGACCAAATGACGAGAGGCAGATACAGGATAACCGGCAACCACAGTTAGAGACTGGATGAGTGAACTCTCCTCTTCATTCCTGGCTTCTAACAATAGAGAGCCATCGCCCTGCAACGAGACCTTGGGGGTAAATCCACATGCTGTTACTAAACCACTGTGAATCTGAAAACAATTCAGGTTCCGGAAGGAAGTACCAGTATCCATTTTGATGACTATGTATTTTGTGTAAGAGTGATTTACAAAAACACCAGGTAACAGCTCCATTGAAAAGGCATCGTGATTCACAGTTTTAGCAGACGACCCGGAGGGTACAGGGTCGTCGGCCAGGGAGTGACCAGTTGATGCCGACTCGTGCGGCTGGTCACTGACCACACGAGTGGGTAAAGAAATTTTCTGTGTATCCATACATCAGTGAAAAAAAAAAAAATTGGCACCAGGAGCCAAGGGAAACCGTCTACCAGGGAGTGAGGGGACCGAGCGCGGTCTGATGGGAGCGGGGTACCTCGTCCTCAGAGAGTGTCCCAAAAAGGACACCCCGTACCACGAAAGTTTGCTCCCACCAGTGCAAAGACCCCCTTCCCCAACACCCCCCAGCCCAGACACCCAACCAACCAACTAAGGACAGCACCGAGCCGATCCCTCTGGAGGGCGGTACCGATGACCCATACAGGTAACCTACGTTTCGGGCAGCGCTTAGTCAGACCCCTCACCCACAACCCTACCCGCATGGGAGACCCTGCCAGATGTCGTTACATCCACGGGCAGGCTTGTGGGATCACAGGGGCACGCAAGCCCCCCCACCACGACAAGGTGGCTGCCCACGGGGGGGCAGTTGGACAGAAGGCTTTCGGTAAACATAGACACATCAAGAAAAGTTGCTTGCTAGTATGTATGAAACGAAAACAATACAATATCTATAATTCCAGCTATGATGTATAGGTTTGAGACCTGGAAAATGACAAAATCGATGAAAGATCAACTTATCCGTTTTCAAAGACGAATGGAAAGGTCAATGTTGGGTTTATCTCAAAGAGACAGGAAAAGATCAACTTGGGTGAGAGAGCAGGCTAAAATCAAAGAAATTATAGAAGTTATAAAAGAACAGAAATGAAGGTGGCAGGCCATATATCAAGAATAAGTGATAACTAGTGGAGAAGGAAGCTGACCGACTAGACTCAGAGAGAGTATAAGCATACCAGAAAAAGACCAAACAGGAGGTGGAGAGATGAGACAGAGCAGTTTGCAGTTAAAACGTGGTAGAAATTGGCTCAGTCAAGGAATTCGTTGAAAAGGTTGGGTGAGGCTTTTGTTCAGCAGTGGAACTGCAATGGCTGATGATATATATATATATATATATATATACAGAGAGAGAAAGAGAGAGAGAGAGAGAGAGAGAGTGATGGATATAGATAGATAGATGGGTAGATAGACATAAATGGACTTCCGTGTGTGTGTGTGTGTGTGTGTGTATGTGTGTGTGTGTGTGTGTGTAAAAGAAGGCTGTGTGCTAGTTATATTTTCTAAATCTGGCTGATATAATATTTTGGGCCAGCTCCATGCTGCCCTAATTGTTGGTCGCGTTTTCTTTCTTGTATTAACATATTCTTTATTCTTGTTTATTTTTGGTAGGCACTTCTGTCCTTCAGAATTAACAGATTCCAACTAAATTTGTACACACTGACCTAGTTGTGTCCACAAGGTTTTGTTTGCAGGGCAACTGCTCGTTGTCAGGCAACGGCTGAAAATCCGCCTTTTTCGTACCTTTCACGATTTGAGCTATAGAAGCACTATTAATGGGCATAGAGAGCTCTCACTTCCTTAGGCGTAATCTTTATGTCATTCCTTATCAGAAGTGAGCCATCCATTTTTCTCCTCTGTCATCTAGTTTTCAAGTGACAACCCTACGAAGACTGGCCTCAGTGTCCCTAGCAACCAGTACCAATTTTCAAAAATGCCCCCCCTCCCTCTAATTCCCCAGCGGCTGGATGGAACTGAATGAAATTTTGCAGTCTTATAGACACTGACTAGCACTACAACTGTCTGCCACACACCTATGTATTACTTTGGCCAGGTCAGGGGTCAAAGGGCATCAAATGCGATATGGGTTAAAATACGTAAAATCACCATTATGCTCGCAGAAAATGCGAAAGTTCCGAAAAGTATTAAGCCAGGACCATCATTAATGGGTGGAATGTTGGACTAGAATATCTCCATACTAAAATAAGATATAGTGTCGACATCAACTTACACCTAGTTCTACCTCTGGTAAACAATTCCGCGAATTTCAAGTTCCCTAGCTGCTCAGTGGGTGGATGGAATCGTATGAAACTTAGCCTGCTTATAGACGTTATGGAGTACTACATGTGTGCTTCGTACATGCATGACCTGTATCAGTGAGGTTAGGGGTGAAAGGTCATCAAGTGCAGAAAATATGAAAAGCAGTGAAATTACGACCTTGCTCGTGCGAAATGCAAAGGCAGCGAAGATTATTACGAAAGGGACATCATTCCTGGGTGGAATGCTGCACTTAAGTACCTTCTAAAAATGACAGTGTCAAAATAATAGTACTTGGTCTTCTTAGAGCTGGCCATCGTCGCCTGCTTTTTTTTTATTATTGCTTTTGGAAACGGTCGGAGATAGCGACAGGAATAACTAAAACTGGTGCACCATAAGCGAAATACATCATGCCATTATTGAAAACTGTGCATAATTTGTTTATTCTTTAATTGGTCAATGGAACAGTTTTTTAAGCTAAGGAATCAGTTGTTGATAAAGACAGCAATGATAGATACTGGTGCATAATCAGGGAAATACTTCATGCTGTCATAAGTAAGAAGAATTTTGTATTTATTAGTTGTATCCTCTTGTCCCACCAGCATACATCTCAGGAAGCAAGAGCAGCACACCACCTCCACAGCCTAAAAGTAGAACCAAGAAGGGGCCCTGGAGGTGGATGAGACTGAACACCACCTGTAGAGGTAAGAGAAGGGAAATATCAGATCCAGACTAGGGCAGAGAGAGAGAGAGAGAGAGAGAGAGAACTGAATTTCATTAAAACAATATTAGTTTACCACAATACCCAGCGACATATCATACACATACTCCAGGTATTGAAATTCATATAATCTGATTCAGGAATAAATTTATCTTGGCATCTATCCCTAGTCGAGAGTGAACGAATAAGTGGAGTTGGCTGGTAAGGGAATGGATGGCTTTAGTGAATGTTGGATTAGACAGAAAGTCGCTCATCTAATAAATTCCGTGATTAGACGGTTATTTGTTCACGTTTTACTTTCTCACCTTCAGCCATTATATAACACGATACGTGAAAAGCGGTGTGCGATGGCACAAAAAATTGGAAGAGTAAAAAATATTGAGTTCTTGCAATAAAATAAGAGTCAAAACTTTGATCAGTTAAAGGATACTGAGAGGACAGTTAGAAGATACTGAATGGAGGTCAAGATAAATTGAAGAGCCGTAACATGGAAAAAAATATTAAGCCAAATCAGCGGAGAATGTGTGGCCGAGGGAGTAGTTATGGCGCCAAGATAAAGTGATTCCTGTGTACCTTTTAACAGATCATAAACAATTGTCATACATGTCTGGCGTCATTGTCCAGCGTCTCCTCCTGCCCCTGATACTTCTCCTCGGCCGCGTCCTTATGCTTTGACTCCCTGATGTAATATGCAATGAGGTCGTTGTACCACTTGTTCACCAGACCCACCTGCACACATCGCCACATCACTCTCTCGAAGCTTCGCAGGTATGTTGCACCCTGAACCACACATCAAGGAGACTATGAGTGATGGCTTGTCAACAACCATGAAAGAGTCACAGTATGAGAAGGCAGCAAACTTACTCTGAGATACAGACTGTCATACCTCCTTAAATAGGCAATGTTATTTACCCCACTCAACCCTGCAGAACACTCAGATGCAAACATTGTTCGAGTTTTGATGTTAGTCATATCGTAATTAACATATATAATGTAACAGATTTTGGCATGCCCAACGCATATGTGTTACCAGTTTTCATTTGAAAACATTGTTGGGTAAATTACCTGATAAAGTTTTGTCTTAGACTATAGTGTCCGTTTGCAGAGCGACAGTCATCATCACGGACTTGTGGGAATGACAACTGTGTAACCTATATATATCTAGCTCACTCTATCGGTATATAAATATCTGTATATACATATACATGCATATATATATATATATATATATATATATATATATATATATATATATATATATATGTGTGTGTGTGTGTGTGTGTGTGTGTGTATCTATCTATCTATACATACATACATATTATCTATCTATTATATATATATGTATATATATATAGATACTTATATATATATATATATATATATATATATATATATATATATATATATATATATATATATAGGTGTCAGGTGTTGATAGATAGGTGTCAGGTGTTGATAGAGGAAGGGCAAGAGAGGATGTGGCCTTGTTAGTGAGTCCGGAAGTACAGCAGTGTGTGACCTAATGGAAGGAGGTGTCATCGGGACTGATGTGGGTGAAAGCGAAATTTGAACGTGGGTTGTGGGTGTTTGTGGGTGCATATGGGCCTGGTAGTGAAAGGGATGAAGAAGAGAGGGAGCCTTTCTGGAATGATGTTGATGAGTGTCTGCAGAGTTTTGGAGCTAATGTGAATGTGGTAATGATGGGAGATCTGAATGCTAGAGTGGGGAATGTAGCAGTTGAAGGTGTAGTTGGTATGTATGGTGTGCCTGGAAGAAATGAAAATGGGAAACGAATAATAGGGATGTTTGTTGAGCGAGAGATGGTGATTGGAATTACGCTGTTCGAGAAGAAAGATATTTATAAGTATACATGGGTGAGACAGGAGGGTGGAATGGTTGTCGATAAAGCATTAATGGACTATGTGGTTGTGTCTAGGAATGTAATAGGAAGATTGTTGGATGTGAGAGTTCTGAGAGGGGATGGTGGAGGTATGTCTGACCACTATCTGGTGGTGGGAAGGTTAAGAATAGGTAAGAGATGGGTAAGAGCTAGAAAGGTTAGGTGTGGCAGGGAGGTTTTGAAAGTGAGTGAGTTGGATAAAAGAGAGAAAATTATAGAGTATCAGGAGAAATTGAAAGATGAGTGGAATGCAGTGAAAGATCATGAAAATGGCAGTGTGGAGGAGGAATGGCAGTTGTTTAAGAGTGCTGTGGTGGGGCATGCAGAAGAGATGTTTGGTGTGAGACGTGTGGGTGGTGGTGTAAGAAAAGGAAGTGAATGGTGGTGCGAGGAAGTGAGTATGGCTGTGGCTGAAAAGAAACGTGCATATGAAGTGTGGCTGCAGAGGAAGGATGAGGTGTCATACGAGAGGTATAAGGAAAAGAGGAATAGGGCGAGAAGGGCTGTGCGTGATGCTAAAGTGGCAGCAGATGAGAGGTGGGGTAGGCGGCTGACTGAGAATTTTCAACAGAATGAGAAAATGTTCTGGAAGGAGGTTAAAAAGGTCCGAAAGGGAGAGTCTGGGAAGGAAGAGCGAGTAAAAGCAGAGGATGGAAGGATATTAACTGAGATGGATGCAGTAAGGACGAGATGGGCAGAGTATTTTGAAAGATTGTTAAATGTAGAGGAGGAAAGGGTGGCTGAGATTGTGGTGGTTGGAAGAGTGCAAGGAATAAATGTGTTGGGAGAGTTGAATGATGCTTTGATCACGAAGGAGGAAGTGGAGAAGGCAGTAAAGGAGATGAAAACAGGGAAAGCTGCAGGTATGGATGGGTGTGCTGTGGAAAGCCTGAAGGGTGGTGGAGTGACTATTGTTGACTGGTTAGTCAGATCGTTGAATGTGTGTTTTGTGAAAGATATGGTGCCAATTGACTGGGCAAATGCTTGTGTGGTCCCGTTGTATAAATGCAAGGGTGATAAGTATGAATGTACTAGCTTTAGGGGTATAAGTCTGTTGAGTGTTGTAGGTAAGGTGTATGGCAGAGTGTTAATTATGAGAGTTAGAAAGGGTACAGAGGGAGGGATTGGTGATGAGCAGTGTGGCTTTAGGAGAGGGAGGGAATGCGTGGATCAGGTGTTCACTGTGAGACAAGTGTGTGAAAAGTATTTAACGAAAGGCAAGGCTGTGTTTTGGGCATTCATGGATTTAGAGAAAGCGTATGATAGAATTGATAGGGAGGCTTTGTGAACTGTTTTAAGATTGTATGGACTTGATGGTAGGTTACTAAAAGGGGTGAAAAGTTTTTATGTAAGTAGTAGAGCGTGTGTAAGAGTGGGAAATGCTGCGAGTGATTGGTTTCCCGTGAGAGTGGGGCTGCGACAGGGACGTGTGATGTCGCCTTGGTTGTTTAATATTTTTATGGATGGTGTTGTATGGGAGGTGAAAGCAAGAGTTTTAGGCGAATGTCTGAGTCTGGTGAATGTTGATGGTGGAGAGTGGAATCTGAAGCGGCTGCTGTTTGCAGATGATACTGCACTGGTGGCTGATTCAGAGTAGAGATTGAGACAGTTGGTAGAGGAGTTTGGAAGGGTGTGTGAAAGGAGGAAATTGAAAGTAAATGAGAATAAGAGTAAAGTGATGAAGTGTACGAGGTTGGTAGATGGCAGGGGGATGAATATAGTTTTGAATGGTGAGTTGCCTGAGAAGGTAAAGTGTTTTAAATATTTAGGGTCACATGCTGCTGTGGATGGAAGAATAGATGCAGAAGTGAAGTTTAGGATGAATGAAGTAAGTAAGGTGCTGGGAGGAATGAAAAAAGTGTTTAGATGTCGTTCGCTTAGAATGGATGTAAAGAGAAGGCTGTATGAGGGTGTTGTGGTACCGACTGCATTATATGGGGCTGAAACATGGAATATGGGTGTAGCAGAGAGGAAAAGTTTGAATGTAATGCAGATGAGGTGTCTGAGGAGTATGTGTGGAGTGATGCGTATGGATCGAGTGCGAAATGATGAAGTGTGAAGGAGAACTGGAGTTGTTCGGGAGGTGGCCGGTAGAGTTGAACAGAGGGTGTTGCGATGGTTTGGGCATATGGAGAGAATGGATAATGAGCGATTTGTGAAAAAGATAACTAGATCTGATGTGAGAGGTGTAAGGCTGAGAGGGAGACCACGAATAGGATGGGTGGACAGTGTGAAGAGAGTGCTGGATGGGAGAGGGATGTCTGTTGAGCATGGAAGAGTGGCTGTGCATGACAGAAATAAATGGAGAGAAACTGTGAATGAATAAATGACGCAGCCCTGAAGGGATATTCTCCCACATTTGGTCTGATCAGCTAGTCAGGTCAGGTGCGGGCAAGGGGATGGGCCTATAATGATGTGGCAGGGGGAACCAGCTCTGCTGTCAGGCCCTGCTGCGGATGTCACTGTATGCACTGCGCAGTTGACCCTTGTGCGGTGTGGTGTGGTGAGGTTCTGTCCCTTTTCCCTTTGGGGTTAAGATGCGAATGAATGTGTTTGAATGGATGAGTAAATGGGGAGTGTGTCGTCCTGTCTCGGCTACCTCCCTTTCCTTGGGGGAAGCAGGTATATATATATATATATATATATATATATATATATATATATATATATATATATATATATATATATATATATATATATATATATATATTAAGCCTCTGTGGTACAGCAGTAAAGTGTGTGTTTTCGTACACTGGAGAGCGAGGGTTCGCGCCCTGCCAGGGTAATAAACTTTGGGAGCGTTCTCCTGGCCACGTACTGCCTGGCGGAAACAAGGGGTACTGTGGTTGAACCAGTGTCACATACTGTAAAGTATGCTTGCACCCAGACGGCTTGTGCGGGCTGATTACACTTGGTTCACAGACTACACATACACATCCAAAGCCACTCCAACATTACAGTTACACTTGCAAGTACATCTCACCCTACAGACAGTCTCTACCAGACAGCCTAAGCCACTTGGTAGATACATTGGCTGTATCGCCCCGACTTCGGTCGGGATAGGCTGGTCCTGCAGTGGATACTCAAACGGCTGATGATGATGATGATGATGATGTATGTATGTACAGTATATTCATTCATTCATTCGTATATAGACTGTATATATATATATACATATATATATATATATATATATATATATATATATATATATATATATATATATATATATATATATATATATATATATATATATATTCATTCATCTACTGTATATATACATCATCATCATCATCAGCCATTACATGTCCACTGCTGAACAAAGGTCTCTCCCAGCCTTCTCCACGAATTCCTTGACTGAGCCAATCTTTGCCACGTTTTCCTTGCAAATTTCTCTATCTCATCTCTCCACCTCCTGTCTGGCCTTTTTCTGCTATGCTTACAATCTCTTGGTGTCCAGTTCGTCAACCTCTTGCTCCATCGATTATCCCTTATTCTTGCTACATGGCCTGCCCACCTCCATTTCTGTTCTTTTATCCATCATCATCCAATCCTACATTGCCCAATGAGAAGCGTAGGAGCCCGGGGCTAGGCAGTTGGCCCCGACATTTAAAATGAGTGACTAGCCTCACTCATCCCTGAGTGGCATTACATGAGCAATCAACCCCAACCATCCCTTGGATATAACCCTTCACCGGCTCAATCCGTCTGGAGTGCAATAATTACCCATTAAACCACCAGGTGCCAAAATTTGGTTATATGGTTACCACCCAGCGTAATAAATAGTTTCCTGGTGTACCGGAAACCATTTGGCTCGTCACTCAGTGCAGAGTAACCCACAGGCAGAAGGAAGAGGAAAGAATAAAAGGAAAGAAAGACAAAAGAGGGAGTCTAAAGTTACCCGTAGGCAGAAGGACAAGGAAAGAATGAAGGAAAGGAAGACAGAAGAGGATGGAAGGAAAGAAGGATGGAGGAGAGGAAAGGGCACACACCTGACAGCAGCACTATATCGAGTGAGTGGATGGTGAGCGTCCCCACCTACCACGATCTGTTCTTTTATAACTTCTATAATATCTTTGACTTTAGTCTACTCTCTCACCCAAGTTGATCTTTTCCTGTCTCTTAAAGATACTCCCAACATTGACCTTTCCATTGCTCTCTGAGAACAAATTAGTTTATTTTCCATCGATTTTGTCAGTTTCCAAGTCTCACAACCATACCTCATGGCCTGGAATTCCACATTCGTTATATACTTTTCGTTTCATACAAACTGGCAAGCTACTTTTCATAATGTCCCTATGTTTACCGAAAGCTTTCCATCCAATTGTAATGTGTCGTTTTATTTCGCTATCATTATCTCTCGTTTATTTTAGTATTTGTCCCATGTAATTGTACTCCTCAACTTCTTCAAGAATTTCTCTACTTATTCTGATGACGCTCTTTGGTGTTTGTGGATTAAACATGACTTTAGTTTTACTCCGGTTCATCTTTTAGCCCTACTTTGAGACTTATTCTGTTCAGGTCATTTAACATTTCTTGCAATGTCTCTGCTGTTTCTGAGATAAGAACAATGTCATCTGCAAATCTCAAATGGTTTAGCTTTTCTCCATCTATGTTCAATTTTTGTTTTCCCAGTCTAGCTTTCTGAAAATACTTTCTAGGCATGCTGTAAATAACTTCGGTGAAAATGTATCTCCCTGACGCACATCCTTCTCAATATTAATTTTCTCTGAGTCCTTATGTAATTTAACTGTAGCAGTTCCCTCTTAATGTATGTTTTCGAGCAGATTTACAATATTCTCATTCACTCCTTGTTCTCTATCTATCTATCTATTGCCAGACGTTTCAATCCCGTTTGGGGTGGCCACAAACAAATCGCCTCCACGTAGCCCTGTCCCCTGCCATTTCACTGCCCCGCTCCCAAGTCACACACCCCTCTCTCATATACCTCTCCACCCCATCCCTCCATCTCATCCTCGGCCTCCCCCTCCCTCTTCACCCCTCCACCTCACTCACATACACCCGCCATCCTCTCCACATGGCCAAACCACCTCAGTGTATTCCTCCTAACGCTTCCTATCACATCCACATCCACACCACAACACTCCTTTATATCCTCATTTGTCAGCCTGTCTCTCCATGTGACTCCACAGGCTCCTCTTAAATAATTCATTTCCACTGCTCTCACTCTTGACTTGTGTCCTTCCAGCAACGTCCAAGCCTCACTTCCATACGTTAGAGTTGGTATCATAATATTGTCATGTAGTAACTCTTTCACTTCCCTGCTTCTTATCACTGCTTTCAAGGAACCAGCAACCTTTCTTCCCTGCTGTACCCTTTCAAGCACTTCACCCTCCAAACCTCCATCCTTACTCATCACACTACCCAAGTACTTAAACGTACTCACATTTTCTAATTCCTCACCATCCAACCTCGCTGTACATTCACTGACTCCACCTCTCTCAAAGACCATCACTTTACACTTCCCTACATTCACCTTTAGATTCCGTTTCTTACACACTCCCAAACTCATCCACCAAGCCTTGCAGCTCTCCTTTCTTCACTCAGCAACACAGTATCATCTGCAAACAACAGTACAGGAAGTTCCCAAACACTAACCTCTCTCACCAGGGCCACTCCAACATCCACTGCCCTACCTTGTACCTCTTTTATTACCCCATCCATGTACAGATTGAACAACCATGGAGACATGACACATCCCTGTTCCAACCCAACCTTCAAAGAGAAAAATTCACTCAGTTCACCATCCACACGCACTGCAGCCTTAGCACCATCATACATACTCTTCACAGCATTCAGCAACTTCCCATCTACTCCATATATTCTTAATACTTTCCACAATCCTTCTCTATCCACGCTGTCATATGCTTTCTCCAAATCCATGAAAGCCGCATACAACTTCTTTCCCTTCTCTAGAAACTTTTCCACTAAAGATCTAAGAATGAATATCTGATCTACACAACCTCTTCCCTTCCTAAAGCCTCCCTGTTCTTTCTCTAACTCTGTCAATAAGTATCCTACCATACACTTTTCCTATTATACTAAGAAGACAAATGCCCCTATGGTTATCACACACTTCTTTTTCCCCTTTTCCTTTGTACATGGGAATAATTATACCTGACTTCCAAACCTCCGGGACTCGTAATCAATTTATAATTGCTATGTGCTCCACTGAGTCGAAAGCCTTTTCGTAATCAACAAAACCTAAGCACAGTGGTTTATTATATTCTGTAGTTTTCTCAGTTAGCTGATTCATTGTGTGTGAATGATTAATAGTCGCGTACCCGCTTCGGAATCCTGCCTGTTCACGAGGTTGATTTTCCTCCAAATTTGTAGTTATTCTGTTTGTAAGGAGTTTAGTGAAGAGTTTGTAAATGACTGATAGCAAGCTAATGGGTCCATAGTTACTAAGGTCTTTTGAGTCACCTTTTTTGTAACGTAAAATAAATATTGCCCTACACCATGTTTTGGGAATTTTGTTCCTTTTTATACACTGAGCATATAAGTGAGCAAGCCTAGTTTGTACTTCTACTCCTGCATAGAACAGTAAATCTGCTACTCTTCCATCTTCTCCCGGAGCTTTCCCTCTTTTCATATTTTTGAGAGAATTATTTACTTCATCTGGTGTTACCTCAGGTATTTCACTTGTGTCAACTGAAAAGTTAGCTGTTGGTACTACTGTCTTTGATGCATACAGTTCTTTGTAAAATTCTTCAACTCTCTTCAACATCTTATCTCTGCATTTAATGGTTTCACCGTTTTTGTCTTTTAGTGATGTTATTTGTTGCTTTCCAAGTGCCATTTTACTTCGGACTTGTTTCAGACTTTTTCCTTTTTTCATGGTTTCTTTGATTTGATCCATGGTTCTCTTTTTTTCTCTTCTCTTTTTCTTTTGTTGATAAGCTTATTTAATTCCGCTCGTTCTGTTTCATCTTTCTTTGTTTTTACTTTCATATCCTTTCTTCTTCTTTTTTTTTTCATAGGCTCAATTGTCTTTTCTGAATATTTCTTGATTTTGGCTGTATTAGGTTTTCCTACTACCTCTGCTGATTCTTTTAGAACTTTTGTTAGTCTGTCATTCAGCTCATCAATGTCTCATTCAGCATTACTGAGAGCCTGAAATCTGTTCCTTATTTCCAACTGAAAAGCTGCTTTGTTTTCACTGACTTTTATTGGGCATATCTATTTATCTTTAATCATCTTCTTTCATTCATTTTTGAAACTGAATCTTGCTGTGCAACCCACCATTCTACGGTCACTTCCGATATTTACTTTGTTGATAACTGTGACATTATTTTGTGATCGCTGCTATAATGATGTCGATTTTATTCTTTGTTTCTCCATTTGGGCTTCTCCAGGTCCACTTTCTTCCTGTTCTTTTGTGAAAGAATGTATTCATTATTCTCATGTTAAACATTTCCGCAAAGTTTACCAGCATTACCCCTCCTTCATTGCTTTCTCCCACTCCAAACTTTCCCATACATGCTTCTCCACTTTTTGATTTTCCAACTTTTGCAATGAAGTCTCCCATGAGTATAGTATAGGTGGTCTTTTCCTCTTCCATAATCTGGGAGATGTCATCAAAGAATGTTTCAATTTCTTCATCTGAGCTCTGAGAAGTTGGTGAATATATTATTATAACTTTCAGGGTATATTTTTTGCACAGTCTGATTACAACCACTGCTGCTCTGTCAGATACACTGCTGAATTTAACAATGTTTTCTGCAAGATTTCTGTTAATTAGAAATCCTACACCACTAACTTTTTCATTTTCCCTTCCTCTGTAGTAAAATATACATACATCGCGATATATATATATACATATATATATATATATATATATATATATATATATATATATATATATATATATATATATATATATATATATATATATGCACTATATTCAATCATTCATTCATCATCCAATCCTGCATTGTCCCATGAGGGGCATACGAACCTTGCGCTAGGCAAGTTTGTCCTGATTTTTAAGATGAAAATAGCAAGCCTCACTCATCCCTGATGGGCATTATGTGAGCAGTAGTATATATATATATATATATATATATATATATATATATATATATATATATATATATATATATATATATATCCAATCCTACGTTGCCCCATGAGAAGTATAAAAGCCCCAGGCTAGGGAAGTTGGTCCAAGATGAGAATGGCCAGTTACAGTCATCGCTGAATGGCATTACTTGAGGAATAAACCCCAACCACCTACTAGATATAAACCTACACAAGGTCAATCCGATCTGAGTGCCTTAATTTCTCACTAGACCACCATGCGCCATAATTTGGTTACATGGTTACCACAAGCGTGGTAAATGGTTTTCTGGTGTACAAGAAATCATTTGGCTTGGCACTCACTGTAGAGTCACCCATAAGCAGATTGAAGACGAAAGAATGAAGGAAGAAAAACAGAAAGGGGAGTGTAAAGTCACCCGTAGGCAAAAGGAAGTGGAAAGAGTGAAGAAAAGAAAGACAGAAGAGGATGGAAGGAAGAGATGAAAGGTCAGACACAGAAAGCAGCACTACATCGGGTGAGTGGATGGTACCATATATATATATATATATATATATATATATATATATATATATATATATATATATATATATATGTGTGTGTGTGTGTGTGTGTGTGTGTGTGTGTGTGTGTGTGTATGCCAAACGCCTCAATCTCGTAAAGGGTGGCCACAAAAAAATCGCCTCCATGTCGCCCTGCCCCCCCACCTTGTTACTGTCGTCCCCCTAAATCACACACACCTCTCTCACATACCTTTCCACTCCCTCTCTCCATCTCATCCTCGGCCTCCCCCTCCCTCTCCACTTCACTCATATCCACTCTCTTCATTAGTCTTTACCTCTCCATCTTCTCCACATGACCAAACCACCTCGTTGCATTTCTCCTGATGCTCTCTATCACATCCACACTACCATGCTCCCTCACTTCCTAATTTGTCAGTCTCTCTATGTAACTCCACATGCTCCTCTCAGATAACTCATTTCTACTGCTCTCACTCTTGACTTGTGTCCTTCCAACAAGGTTTAAGCTTTATTTCCATACAATAGGGTTGGTATCGCATAACTATCATGCAGTGACTTTTTTTATACTTCCATGCTCACTTTCATATATATTATCACTGCTTTCAGAGAACCAGCAACCTTTCTTTCTTGCTGTACCCTTTCATAAACTTCATCCTCGAAACTTTTGTTGGTAACCTTTTTGTAAATATTATATAGTATGTAAATATAGTGTGTAAGTAGTTGTACATAGTTGTAAGTAGGATCCAAGTAGGGCGTCAATGTCCAGTGTTATGTCTGTGATGAGCGGATTATTGTGTCCACCTTGAGTGATTCATGCCTTTGTGATCGGGACCACCGCCCTAGCCGGTTGAGAGCCAGCGAGCAGTAGATGTCTGTACGGGTCTGGGGATGGACACGGAGTTTGTTCGGTATCGCTGTATATTGATTCAAGACGGTGTTTAATATATTGTCAGAAAACTACTACAAGACTTTGCCTTCACCTGCAAGTGACGTAAAGGGGGCCATCGACAGCATTAACATTTGGTGGAAAGCAAGTGGGATAATAGTGATTCACGTCTTTTGTCGGCCGGTTTAGCTGTGTCTGCCTTCCCACGCTACTGTCGCTGCTGTTCTTCCCACGACGCCACAGAGTCTATCTCCACCCTAGCCTCCAGCCCTGTTTGCAGTCTTGGTGTGGAATCGTTCTGCAGTTTTCATGTAATTTTGGGAATTTCCTCCACATCAACACCCCACCTTTCACCACGCCACTACAGCCAGTGACCCACGTAAGGCTCCTGCTCCTATCAACCTACAACCTGCCTTGCCTGCCTGCCTGTGTTCTTATACAGCCTGCTGTAAGGGTTAGTTTCAGCCCCCACAAACTTCATCCCAGACCCCACTCCAGGAAGCAGCCCCCAACTGCTGCCAGACGCCATTACGTCATCGTTCTCCCCACCCACCACACACATCAACGTCACCCAGGGAGCGTGGCCAGTCACACCGAGCTACGTCACAGTCTCCTGCTCCTATCAGCTTCTCGTTCCTGGCCGCCACCCAGTGACGTTACGGACACTTCCACCCAATCACGAGGCGACGAGAACCTCACTTTTTCTTCAGCCTTGGGACAGACCACATCTCACTACAAAGTATTTCCTACCTGCATTTTCATGCAATTCCTCATTCCATCACACTGATTAATCCCTTTCTACGGAGAAGCCAAGCTGTCTCTGAAAAATGAGGGACGAAAATGCAATGAATCACAATCTATAGAATTTTTTGTTCACTCACTCCTACTTCATCCCACTTTCTCCCACTCATACTCAGCTGTAAATAACGCATTCATTTTCACTCATAGTCATTGTATATAAATCATTTCTTCACAGATTACAAATATTTTTATTTATTTATTCTCATTTATTCATCCATTTGTTCAATTAGTTTTATTTGCTTACTTCCTACTCTGTTAATGTCCTTTTTTAAAAGGGTAGATCTCTCACCTATTGAACCTGACGGTAACACAGATAACGCTGTATGTAGTAATAATGTAAATCTTCGCAGTGGCAGATCTTATACCAAACCAACCGTAAGTTCCTCACCTGTTTCTACTACACCTGTTACTCCTACCCTAAATCCAGATATATTAACTCCAGATACTCTATCATCTTCTCCAACTGATTCTCCTGAAATCACTCAGTCTTCTCCACAGTCTTTATCCCTCCCTACTACTACACATACACACACCACTACCGCCACGACACTTCCTTCCCACACACCGTCTCAGTTCACTACCGTGTCTACTTCCTCACCTTCGCGGTCTCACCCTCTTCTTACGATGGTGACTCAGAACCCTCCACCTCCCCAATCCATATATTTGGATGATGTGAATAGACCCAATTTACAGGAGAGGATAGTACTGTTTCGATTTACGATTTCCTCAGAGAGGTCCAAAACGACATTCATAATCGCCAGATTGCAACTGAACCCTTGAAAGTTTCATATCTTCTCAGTCAACTCCATTATGGCAGATCATTAATAGGAGCCGCTATTCATGTGGGGCACTTCGAAGATTGTCAAACCTTTGGACCGTTTCGCCAACGGCTTATTCAGTACTGTTGCCAACATTCCAATTCCGCGTCTCTTATAGGATTAACTAATCTCCTCAAGCAAATGCAGGAAGACATGAAGGTACCTCCCCAACATGCAAAAGTAACTGAGGCAGCCGATTCTATGAGGGCGACGAGTTTAGAGTTGCACCAATTATTCCGTGGTACTCAGTGGGTAACACTACACAAAGGGGAGATCATGATTACATTAATTTTGCAGACTTGTTCGGTTACTTTAGATTTCTCAATTGGCTTTCTGACTCCCCAAAACAAATAGCACTACAAGTTGGCTTTAAACTAGGAGACAAAATAATGGATATTAGTAAGACAATCGTTGAAAGGTCAGGAACAGACTTCACTCGCCAGGTCGATTCTTACAGTTCACCCTCTCCCTCTGCAGGTGGTACTACGAGAGTACTACACACCAGCATCACTTCATCCGATTCCTCTCGTTTGCGGCCAACTACAAGAACCAAACCTAGTAATCGGTCTCACTGACACTATCGTTCACCATCTAGCGGTCGTGACAATTCAACTCTGCAACAAAGCAAACAATCCTCAATTGTGTGCTGGCACTGTGGTAATGTAGGTCATCGAGAGTCTAGCTGTGCACGCAAAGAAAGAAGTTCTCACTCACGGGAACTCCCGCGTGCACGTTCAAGGTCCTGACGTCTAACTTGCAAGTACCATAAGAGTAGCACAACTCACTCCACGGACGAGTGTCGTTACCTTAACCCGTCACGTCCCGAGCCTTTCCGCACCTATGACATCCCCCAGTCCCGAGCCTTTTTGGAAAAAATTTTTTTCTTATGAAACTTCCGCTTAGGTCGAGAAACTATGGAAAATCTTGAAGAAAGTTGTCTCTGCAGTCTATAAGTGGTCTATACAGGTGCGGTTTCCCCCCGCAGGTATCGTATTCTGTAATGGGCTGGATATGCGTAAACGTTTTCTATGGTAAGGAGTAATGGGACAAACAACACACAACACCTCTACATTTATTGAATTTGTACTAATAAACAATAACAGTAACAATATAATGGATTTCAGACACATATATAGGAAAAATAAGCATTGTACCATCGCGCGAGCATAGCGAGTTAGGTACTAGTAGTATCATGCTATCTGCTAATTTTCTGTTATGAGTCTACCGATCATTTTTTCTACTTGTATACTTCTGTTTCAATGACAATTTACCAATTACAACTGTTTGTAAGTGTTTTCAGATGTTTTCATTCATTTTGATGACATGCAGCATAAGTTTAGCGCCCATCAGCTTAGTAAACACTTCAGCTATGTCTCGTATTTCAACATACCAAATTGTTTTATCACTTTCTAATTATTTTCCCATTTACATAGAACCTTTCCCCCACCACTGTGAAGGTTTTCAATTATTTTCATTCATTACGAGGGCATTTAGCGATATGCTAGCGCATATTCATGTAGCAACCACGATCTCAAACACTCGTGTTTCATCATCTACTTTATTTATTCACTCCAATTATATTTTCCCACCATTACACACGTTTACACCCCTCCAATGCACTGTACATACTTTACTGCCATTATTTATTCAAGTGAGCGTGAGAATATCGCCTGAAAATACCCTCGCAAGGAATGTTACGTCATACATAATACTCACACACTTATATACTAATTCACGCACACTTATATACTAATTATTCACTTTATCACTTGCTGACTTTTATTTTGACTAATACGTGCCTTATTCATTCGACTAGGCGTCAGGAAATCTTATCTTTATAGACACGCTATGAATATTTGACTTAGGAAATACATCATCATATACAATAATTTGAACTTATATTATACCAGTAAGAATGTCACATAATAGAAAATATATAATAAGGGGCCGTATTTATTGCACTGAGCGACAGAATATCGCATCAAACAACCCTCTCTATGTAAGTTTCAACTTAGGCAGATTTATATACTTACACCCAATGTTTGCACTTATGTTCTACCCGTAGGCACTTTATACTAATATTTGGCGATCCACATGACTGATTTTTTCACAGAGCGTCTGTCTGTCGCATTTACATCATAATTTCTGCGTCCTTTCGCAATCACACCATGCTAAAATTGCAGCAACGTGTGGTATTCACTAAAACATGGGTGAATACACAGACCCACGTCACACTGCACGCACTCATAGCGGGTGTCCTTCCTCTGTGTCGTGAGTCGCACCTGGGAATTACTGCACACGTGACACCTGCGCTGGGGCCTAGGTCTGTTGGGCTGGGGCGGGATAGGAGTGGGGAAATGGCAGGCGGATATTCTCTGGGGAGTGTGGGTAATTGGGGCAGTGCGGGGGCGCTGTTGGGGCCTTTCAACCGCATATTTTGCAAAGATTTCTCGTGTGAGCTCCCTCACAAACCCTTCAAAGGTTTCCTGAACTCCTGTGGTCATGGCGTGAAGGTGGTGGCAATTCAGAGCAGTGATATCTAGCAAGTGAAAGAACAGTTTCTTATACCACTTCATCGTGGTCCTGGCACACTCTACCGTCGATATCATGGAGTCTGACTGGTCCACGAGGCGCATGTTTATATTATAGTCCATGACACATTCAGGTTTCCAAACACGACGCCTGCTCTCGCTATGGTAATCAACAGAATCAGTACGGTGCATCAAGGGCGGTGAACCGTGGACAAGAGGCTTACTTCTCTGTTGTGGTTCCACATTGTTGCAAGGATGTTGTTTGCTTTGAAGAAGACAACCTCACTCCTTGCAAGTTTCCGCCCTACCTTGACCATGTGACGCCGGTTCACCTTTACAGTTCCACATACTCCCGTTTCATGTCTGTGAAGATAACGAGCGAGAAGAGGGCTAGTGTACCAGTTGTCGAGGTAGAGAACGTGACCACGATGAAGGTAGTCTTGTATCATCGTCTTTACCACTGCTCCAGAAAGTCCTATACTTCGATCTTCTATTATGTCTGTCTGTGCACCGGTGTACAAGACTATGTCTTGCACGTATCCAGTCCTACAGTCACACATAACAAAGATCTTGAACCCAAAACGGTGCCTTTTGCTGGGTATATACTGTCTGAATGAAATATTGCCTCTCCACAACACGAGACTCTCGTCTATGACGAGATCTCTATAGGGATAGAATGAGGATCGAAAGGTTTGCCTGAGGTGATCAAAGACCAGCCTAATTCGCCTCATTTTGTCCGTGTTGTTTGTATTTGCAGGGTCATTAGCATCATAAAAATGGAGGCGACTTAGAATTTGTTGAAACCCGATTACGGCTCATCACTTGACCAAATATGGGGGTAAACATAACAGGGTCCCTAGTCCAGTAAGCAGGAATTCTATTTTTTCTTATTATACCCATCAAAAGGACAAGGGCAAAAAATAAGAACATTTCTGGAATGGAGACAGGGTAATCATATATCATTGAATGCCTACTCCTTCTTCCCAATCTTTCACTTTCTAGCCGCTGGCCGCTTGCAAACAGGTTTGTTTGAAGCACGATCTGATCAACGAAGGCCTCACTGAAAAACAGGTGGAAAAAATCCAACCTGCTTGAATTACAGTGAATACCTGGTGCAATGCAGCCAGATCGCCCCTGCTCAGTGAAGGGGTGAATGAGGGAGAAAAATCACTCCCATCCTCCCAATCCCACGACACAAATCCCTCGTCCCCATCACCGCCTTCGTCTGGGTGGGGAGGAGATCCCTGGTTGGGGAGGTTGGGGAGAAAGAATACGGAGGGCTTCCCCACTGTCACTCCTCTTCCCTCTGCCTTTACCCTTTCCCTTTCCCTTACCCTTACGGCCTTGAGGAACATTAGGGGGCTGTGGGGATGAAATAGTTTGATATTGGGGAGCAGAAGGCGTGCTGGGGAGTGGTTCCTCCCCACCTTCCCCCTCCATTACCACACCACGTGCTCTCTCACGCAACCTTGCTCGACCACGTGTTAGGGGATATTGGGGAGCATAAGACGTGCTTTGGAGTGGTTCCTCCCCACCATCCCCCTCCCACACAACCCCACGTGATAAGGAGCATACCCGCACTGGCCCACGTGATCCACTCTGCCGCCTCACACTGCGTAGGGAGAGCAATGACTCACCCACCTCACTCTCACTTTCCCTAATCCCAGGAATGTCCATTTCACTCCCCACTCCCTCCACTTCACTTCCTACCGCCCCAAACAGAATGCTTGGCCCATACCTGCTTAGACGACGTGGTGTGCGCTCTGGGCCACGATGCGTAATCACCTCCCGCCCATACCACGTGGCAGCACGTCCCACGTCTCCGTCCTCGTCCCTCGTCCTCGTCCTCGACCTCGGGTCCCGGCTTCCAAGGCACGCTGGGGATAGGGATATGACATACCACGTGCCTTCTTTGCCTCCTGCCCTCTCTAGCAGCACGGTAAGTCACGTACTGCCGTTTCCTTGGTGACGGAACTTCCTCGTCACTGCTGGTGGTTTCTTCCTCATCTGGCTGCACATAATCTTTGTCCATCTCCTCGTCATCCAGTGGGGAATCACTGTCGCCGGTAAAGGTGTCCAGGGCGACTTGAATTTCGCTCTCTGAGAGACCTCTCTTAGCCATGTCTGAGCAGGACCGTGGCTACCAGGTGAGTGGACGAGCGGCGGGCTAAGCCTTGGGTCGCGCGGGGTCGCCGAGTGTCCCCGCCTGGTGGCAGGTAGGGGAAGGTCAGGCGAGGGTACGTACCGCAAATCAAGCGCGAAATTTGAAAATTGTCGAAATTATGCACATTGCAATTGCACGACGTACTGGTACGTCGCCGGGACTGGCAAATGCAAATCGTGGTGACGTACCCATACGTCGTCGGGACGGGGCGGGTTAAAAGCCGTCAGTCGGGGGAAGACGAGCGCTCGGATCAGAGAAATGTAACCTAACAGTAGAAGTCCGCCGGTGTCTGATAATAAGGTAACAGAAAATCAAATCCCCATTCGTCAGGTAGGACCTATAACATCTTCAGGCTTCATCATTCTAGGATGGAGGGAAGGGGTACAAAGCTCTTTCTTTATGGACAGCAGATCTATGGTAAATCTAATCTCTGATACCTCTTTAAACAACATCAGGAAAATAACTAAAAGATTTGGGCTCCTCAAACCACCTGACATTCGCCTATGCGGTGTGGATGGCTCAGAATTTCAGGTCAAAGGAAAGATCACACTAGAAGTACAACTTGATTAAGCTTAAGACCTTTTGATCTAGAGTTTCATGTCACTAATGATCTTAAGTATCCAGCGGACACTCTCATTGGCTTTTCAACAATGGCCCAAGAAGCCATTGCTCTCCTCCCTGCTTCTCATTGTGTACATGTCAATGATTTCCCAATATCTAGTATGGAATATCCACGTCCGGTACTTTCCCAAACCGACCCAGTTATTAAGTCTCACATGATTCCAACAGTAGTCAAGAGTAACCAAATACACACACCGTTACGTGAACAACCAGGTACACTACCATCTAGTACTACATCCTCTGAGCATTCAGTTATAGATCGTATCAACCCCTCTGACAGTGGCACACTCGCCGACACAGACATGTCTCATTTAACCACCTCAGATAGTGTGATTGATGTTTTACAACACACAGAGATAAGACATGCAGTAACAAATCAGTGCACAATTTTGTTGCCGCACAAGTTTACCAAAGTTTCTATTCGTGTTGTGGGTGCGAAAGCTGGAGTGGATGTACTAACCTTACCTGAGACGTGTTGTATGAATGGGTTAGCTTATGAGTCGGCGTTGTGTACAGTGCTGGAGGATGGTTTATGCTACTTGTACATTGCAAACACAACAAACGCCGCTTACACCTTACAAACGGGAACACAGATTGGCGATTTCTTGGTATACCCAGCAGCTGTACGTGTGTGCCAGGATTTCCCATACCCTGTTGCTGATGTGTGCTCAGTTGCTCAGTCCACCAATATTCCATCTAATCTTGAATCTCATGTGAAACAAAGTGATTTCCTGGAACACCGACATCAATTAATTAATCTCTTGCGAGACTATCGCGAAGTAGTAGCTCTACCCGGTGAGAATATGAGCAAGAAAAATTTGGTAAAGTATAATATTACATTACAGCCAGGTGCTCAGCCAGTATATATACCTAATTACCGTTTACCACATAGCCAACATCAACAAGCCGATCGTCTTATTCAGGACATGTTGGATAATGAGGTCATTGAACACTCAGATAGCCCGTGGAATAGCCCACTATTTCTGGTTCCAAAGAAAGGTGGTGAGTTACGACCAGTCATAGATTACAGACGCATGAATGCACTGACTGTCCCGGACAAATTTCCAATTCCTGTACTCACTAATTTGCTGGAATCCTTAGGCGAAAACAATTGTGTTTTTTCCTCCCTAGATCTTTTAAGTGGATATTGGCAGGTCGAGATGGAAGAATCATCTCCTCCTATCACTGCCTTCAGTACTCCATGTGGACATTACCAATTCCATAGACTTCCATTCGGTTTGAGAAATGCACCTTCAGCGTTCATGTGACTAATTCATACAGTTTTCGCCGGCATGATAGGTCACTCAGTTTTTGCTTATCTAGATGATGTCATAATCGCTAGTCACTCCGTGGAGGAACACTTAGAAAAGTTAGCCGAAGTGTTCACAGACTCAAACAAGCTGGACTTAAAATCAAACTATCAAAGTGTGACTTTTTATGTAAGAAACTCCAATTCCTAGGACATGTTGACGCTCACGGAATTCACACATTGGATGACAAGGTTAGAGCCGTGACGAATTTCCCAACTCCAACCAACACCGACGCTGTACCAGTTTCCTCGGTCTCAGTGGGTATTATAGAAGGTTCATTAAAGGGTAGGCCCAGATATCTGTGCCATTAACAAAACTGCTAAAGAAGGATGCATCTTTTGTGTGGGCTAATGAACAGGCAACCGCATTCACAACACTGAAAACTGCTCTAGCACAATCACCAGTTTTAGCATTCCCTGATTATTCTAAACCATTTCTTCTTTGTACTAATGCTTCCAGAGTAAGCCTAGGTGCCGTTCTTATGCAATATGACTCCGAAGGAAAGAAACGTGTCATTGCCTATGCTAGCCGTGTGCTAAACTCCGCGGAAAAGAATTTACAGTGTAACTCACTGGGAAGCCCTTGCCGTGGTCTGGTCCCTAAAACATTTCCGCAACATCATCTACGGATATCCTGTTCACATCCAAACAGACCATCTTCCCTTATGTGACTTGTTTCGGGGACATAACCTTACCGATCGACTTGAACGTTGGGCAGTCACTGTGACTGACTATAATCCGACATTTGAATACGTTCATGGAAAATCGAATGTCGTAGCCGATGCCCTCTTGCGGCATGTTGCCACAGTCTCAACTGGTTGCGACGTAAACTTAACGTTCAATTATGACACACTACATAGGTTCCAGTGTGAGGACCCCGTATGGTCACAAGTCATATATTTCCTAGAGTCAGACAATGATTCTTCTTTGCCAAAGTTACCAGTCCCTGTATCTGATTTCTTCCTCAACAATGAATTGCTCTATAAAAACTCAGTACTGAAAGGTAACAACGTACCTCATCGCGAAGTTAAGCAACTCGTCATTCCAACAGACATAATTCCTGCTGCCCTCCATTTAATTCACGACACCCCTCATGCATCACACCCTGGCAAAGACAGAAGCTTACGGCAAGCACGTCTGTCATATTATTGGCCCACTATGCGAAAGGATATAGAAGAGCTCTGTGATGCATGTTTTATCATGTGCCCGTCACAAAGGGACAACCTGTCAACCTGCTCCTATGTTGCAGTACCCAGTACCATCAAAACCTTGGCAAACTGTCTCTCTTGATCTTCTGAAGCTGCCTCGTACAGAATCTGGCTTCGTTTATCTGTTAGTGGCAGTCGATCATTTCTCTAGATTTGTTATCTTAGTTCCATTGCGTGAAAAATCTGCTAACGCAGTAGCACATGCCTTTATTAATTCAGTTATTTGCCCTTTCACAACACCAGAAGTAATTTTAACTGATAACGGGTCAGAGTTCAATAATTCAGTTCTGGAAGAAATTTGTCTTCGATACGGAATTAAGAAATGCAATATAGTGGCCCATCATCCAGCCTCGAATGGCCTAGTAGAGCGCCAGAATAGAAAGATATTGGAGAATCTGCATCACATAGTGGGAGATCAGACTTCCACCTGGGATGAGTGGATTCCGCAGGTAGCTGCTTCAATTAATTCATCCATCAATAAGTCAATTGGAGAAACACCATTCTTCATCATAAATGGCTTTGACAAAAGACTACCTTATTCACTGTCACAATCCAAACCTGATCCGATCTACGACTACGATAACTATGTGTGAGTAAACCCATCCAACTTCCAGAAAATTCATAAATATGTTCAGGGTAATCTGGCCTTTACAAATGAGGAGATGGTACATAACCAACATATCGCGGCCACAGATGTTGCCATCCATGTAGGTGACTTAGTTTTTGCCCTAGATCATGACAGAGAATCAAAACTAAATAGTAAATTCTTGGGTACCTTCCGTGTCATATCTCGTAAAGGTAATAAATTCGAATTAAGAGATCCGCACAAGGCAGAGACGACATGGGTGCATGCAGATCATCTCAAACGTGCATCAAAAAGCATAGTCTTGGAGGAACCACTAAGAAAGACCACATCCCCACAACAAACTCCTACTCAGCCTTCTTCCTCTTCTCTAAACCTTCCTTCTGACACTACTATTCAGCCTTCCCCTACTGTTAATGACTATCGTGCCAAATTGCGTTCTGCCACTAAGCCTCTTGCACAACGTTATCATCTTACACTGTCGTTACCATCTGTATCAACATCACCTCTAAGATCACTTCATTTTATAGGAAAGATTTTTTTTTTTTTTAAATAACAGAACGGAGGAAGGAAAAACAAATGGGGGAAAAAAAAAAATCCATACACAAAACTACTGGTGTCCTCCATTCATAAAATATCTGTAACAGTTAGACTTGAACAGTTGTGGGTTGAAATTTGGAGGAAAACAACTCTGGAGAAGCGAGTTCCAGAGAGATGCAGTTCGGGGAATGAAAGAATTCTGATAGGCAGAAGTTCTGCAATATGGTTGAGTGACATTCCAGTCATGAGCGCTACCAGATGCCCGTGTAGCACGAGGGAAGGCATGGAGAGGCGGCACAATGGACGCAACCTCGTCTGAGCACTTGCCAAAAAAATATCTGTAAAATAATGCAAGGGAGGCAACATTCCTTCTTACTTGCAGGGGAGGTAGTTTATATGTAATGGCAGGGTTGTTAATGAGTCTAACAGCTTTATTCTAAATTTTGTCCAGTTGTCTCAATGTAACCTCTCCACAACCATTCCACAAGGGTGAGCAATATTCAAGCTGAGAGCGCACATGACTCTTATAAATTATAGCTAACTGCTCATCGGTGAAGAAGTTACGGACTCTGTACAATAATCCAAGTTTCTTTGAGGCGGCCTTAGCAAGTGATCTGACATGAGAGGTCCAGCTGAGGGCACTGTTAAGTGAGACACCAAGAATTTCAATACTTTTGGAGATGGGAATATTAGTAGCACTGAAGGTAATGTACGAATCTGGCAATATCTGTCTATTAGTAAACTGTATATATTTAGTTTTACTAGCATTAAAAGAGACAAGGTTGTTTTGTCCCCATTCACTGATTGTAGCTAGATCTTGATTTATGGAGATGGCTGTACTGAGTTGAGAGGTAGAGATATTAGACTTTGTAAATGGATGTCTGAGTGTGAATGAACTATGTAGTGTTGAGTCATCTGCATATGAGTGAACGGGATTGTGAGTGACAGATAAGAGATCATTAATATGAACCAGAAATAGGGTTGGCACCAGAACTGATCCCTGTGGCACACCGGCGTTAATTGAGTGGAAATTCGAATATACATCATCTATTTTTACTCTTATTTTCCTGTCACTAAGATAAGAAGAAATAAAAGGGACAAAAGATGTTAGTCCATAGCAAGGGAGTTTGGACAGCAGGGAACGGTGCCATACTCTGTCGAAAGCTTTGGAGATATCAAGAGCTACTGCATGAGTTTCTCCAAAAAGATCAATTGATTGATGGATGGTATGAGTTAAGAGATTGAGTATGTCAATGGTGGATCTTTCGTGGCGAAAACCGTATTGTCTATCACTAATTAAGTTGTTGGATTCAAGATGTTTAACAATATGCTTATTAATTAAAGTTTCTAATACCTTACCAAGAGAAGATGTGACAGCTATTGGTCTGTAATTGGAGGGGTCAGACGAACTTCCTTTCTTCGGAACTGGGTGGATATTGGCTTCTTTCCATGAATTTGGGAATAAAGAAGTACGTATGCATAGTCTGAATAATTTGGCTAGGACAGAGGCAAGTTCAGGGGAACACTTTTTCAAAACAATTGGAGGAATTCCATCTGGGCCTGGAGCTTTGTTGGTAGGTAAATTGTCTAGGATGGATTTTACGAATCTTGTCTGTATTTTAAGTGGGGCAATTTCGGGAGAATCAAGTTCCAGTACTGAGACATTCTGGCTTGTATCATCTATGGTAGAGTTTCTTGCAAAGATACTAGCAAAGGTATCTGCTTTCCCACGTGGGTCATTTGTAATAATGCCATCTGAAGATTTTAGTGGGGGAATGGAAGATGACTTGTTAAAGTTATTATTGAAAGAATTAAGAGTTGACCAGAATATTCTATTGTCATTAGGGTTGTTAAGTAGTTTTGATGCTTGCTTTTGAAGAAAGTTTGATTTAGATAGATTTAATACAGCTTTTGCATGATTTCTAGCAATTTTAAATTGGGAGAGTGATTCAGATGTTTTTGATTTTAAGTAAGAGTTATATGCTAATGACTTTTGGGCTGTTGCTCTGGCTCAATTGCCATCAAACCATTTTGGAGAGTTTGATCTTTTAGTGAACTGTTGACTTGGTTTGAATAAATCCATACCAGCTAGTATTAAGTCGCAAATGTGGGACTGGGTAGTATTGGGATCACTAGGGAAGAAAGACTGCCATGGAACATCAGCAAGATAATTTCAAAATCCATCCCAGTCTGCCCTGTCAAAGTGCCATCGGGTCACCCTGACAGGTTCGGAATGGGGAGATGTAGGAGGGTTAACTAATGAGGCTTTGATGAGATTGTGGTCAGAGGATCCAAGTGGTGACAGTACCTCTATCCTGTATTGATCTGGATTATTTGTCAAGAATAAATCCAAGAGATGGGCATTATGGTCAGGATTATCAGGTATTCTGGTTGGTTGCTTTACCAGCTGGGTGAGATTAAACGATTCCGCAAACAGCTCGCATTCTAGACCAGCATCGTCAGTCCGGGCAGAATGCAATAACCATTCAACATTGTGTATGTTAAAATCACCCAAAATGGTAATTTCATTGCCAAGGGCAATGGGGCTGTGGGTCTACGTGCTGACAGTGCTGACTTTGGTTGGGTCTGGATCTGGTGAGGACGATGGTGCCGTACGGCTCGGGGCCTTGGTTGGCGCAGGAGGCGATGTAATGGTGGTCAAAGACATCATCTCATTGCGCTACGACCTAGAGCTGCTGGCCACCGTGGCCATTGCCCTGCCTGACCTTGCACGTCGGCTAGACGACCTGCAGGGACTCTTGTCAGAAATTAAAAATCGACATCCCAATGACACATTTTTGTACCCACTCTACCTACCCATCTACTGGAAATAGATTATATTCGTTATCAGTTCAACCATCTTCAAGATTCCTTCCCTCACCGAACGCCTGTGGGTCGCTCACGAGTGAAACGTGGACTTTTTGACCTTGGAGGAGAAATCCTCAGTGGATTATTTGGTGTAGCGACTAACCGTGACCTTTCTGGTTATAAAAAGGACTTAATCCAATTATCCAATGCCCTCGAGTCCCAAGAGAAAATGTTGCATGTTCAACATTTTATGCTGCAACAGATGAGTCACTTTAAATAACTTTACTATTATTCTTAAGCGTGAAGTTTCAGAAACTAATATTATTTCAGAGTTGATGTATGTTAAATTACATGTTGATAATTAGCAGGTTTCTCTGGACTCTCTTGTCTCCCAAGTTACTAGTGTGATTCGTATTTTAGCCAATTCTGTTGATAGTCGTGTGACCCTAGATTTAGTATCTCTCTCAGACCTTCGTTCTACTTTGGAATGGGCCCACTCAACCTTCGGCTTGTCTCCTATGATTCCATTTTCCTCTTTAGAACACTACTACCCAATACTAGAAGCCACATTCCTTACTAAAGATATAATTGTTCATATTCCTCTTCGTTCTTCCATCATACTCGATCTCTTTCACATCATTCCTTTTCCCTTCTGGTACAATAACTCCCTGGTACAAGCCTCTGTCTCTTCAGAGTACTTTCTTCTTTCCCATGACCATCTCTATATTGCCTTCCTCTCTTCAAGTGACCTCGGTAGATGTGCCCTTCTCACACCCAACTCTCGTGTTTATGCTGCGTACCTCCTAACAATTTTTCCTGGCAGTGTTGCTCCTTGCGAATCTGCCTTAGTCCTTAACTTCTCAGTACAACCTGTCTGTACCCTTGTTCCGGCTCCCAAAGGCCACGTACACCATGCTCGTCTAAATCACATCCGCTATTTCTTCTTTAGTGTCTCAACTCCTGTCAGTCTTATTTGCCCAGGGACCCCTGTCCGTTCACTATCCGCAATTGGTTTATATAAGGCCCCTGATTACTGAACAGTAAAGTCTGAGTCTATAATAGCCCATGCCACACATTATCACTTTGCACTCCGCTCCCACGAGTATGACATCTTCAAACCTATTAATACTACCTTTTATCTACCAACAGACAATCTTTCTATCACGTCTGAGAACCTACGTATGTTGACCTATCTAAACAAGTCTGATTTTATTATGAACCAGTTCTCTTCAGCTTTTAACCGATCCTGGTCACATCCAGTCTTTGTATTTCCTCCGGTTGTCTTATGTTTTCTAGGTTTTATTGCAACTGTTTGTATCATGTATTGGTGGACAAAGGGTTGCATGAGATCCGTGTAGCAACAAGGTTAGTGCGACAACCAAAAGACCTGGAAAATGGTAGTTCTGAGTAAAACTCATTTTGTGATTACATATATATATTTGTAAATTGACCAAACCTATATGTTTATGCTATTTTTCCAACATGGCCATGTACTGTAAATATATTAAATGTTTCTTACATCCAGCTTTGTGAATTATGTAGTAATATCTCATTTATTATTGTACTCCCATGTAGTCCCGGTTCACTGTATACTCGGACCACTTGCATTCTTGCCATATTATGACTTGATGCCCCACCACTGTGTCAGGAGACACACTTTTTGATGAGGGGGAATATTGTTTATAACCTTTTTGTAAATATTATAGTATATGTAAATATAGTATGTAAGTAGTTGTAAGTAGGATCCAAGTAGGGCGTCAACGCCCAGTGTTATGTCTATGATGAGCGGATTATTTTGTCTACCTTGAGTGATTCATGCCTTTGTGATCGGGAGCACCATATTAGCCAGATGAGAGCCGGGGAGCAGTAGCTGTCTGTACTGGTCTGGGGATGGACACGGAATTTGTTCGGTATCGCTGTATATTGATTCAAGACGGTGTTAAATATATTGTCAGAAAACTACTACAAGACTTTGCCTTCACCTGCAAGTGACCTAAAGGAGGCCATCGACAGCACACCACCCAAGTACATACATGCACTCACATTTCCCATTTCCTCATCATCCAACCTCAATGTACATTCGGTGACTTCACTTCTCTCGAAGACCATAATAATTTACTCTTCCCTACATTTACCTTTAGATTCCGTTTCTTACGCACTCTCCCAAACTCATTCACCAAGCCTCGCAGTTCCCCTTCGTCTTCACATAGCAATACAGTATCATCTGCAAACAACAGTACAGGAAGTTTCCCAATGTTGCCTTCTCTCTTTAGGGTCGCTCCAAGATCCACTGCCCTCCCTTGTATCTCTTTTATAACCCCATCCTTTAATAGTTTGAACAACCATTGAGGCATGACACACCCCTCTTTCAGTCCAACATTCAGACACTGCCTTAGCATCCCCATTCATAATCTTCACAGCAATCAACAAGTTCCCATATATTCCATATGTTCTAAATATTTTACACACTTCTTGTCTATCCACCCTGTCATGAAGGCCGCATACATCTTTCCCTTCTCTAGAAACTTTCCCACTAAAAACATAAAAAAGAATATTTGATCTACACATCTTGCCTTCCTGAAATCTCCTTGTTCTTCTACAACTAATTCTTCTGTCATTTTCATAACTTTGTCAATAAGAATCCTGCCAAATCCTTTTTATACTGCACTCAGATGACATATGCCCTTATTTCCACACACTTCGTTTTCCTCTTTTCACTTGTACAGAGGAATAATTACATCTGACTTTCAATCTTCTGGGACCCTACCTTCCTCCCAGGCCAATCTGCACATCTTCTATATTCATTCTGCTACCATCTCTCCCCCATGCTTCATCATTTCACCATGCACTCTGTCAATTCCTGCGGCTTTCCCCATTTTGGGTTTCTATATTGCCTCCATAGTCCATGGGCCAATGGCAGAATTGGTACCAAAAAAGGAACTAAAAATTTTTGCTACTGGTGCTTAGGGGGCCTCAAACTATTGACAAAAATGCATGATGGCCATTGCAATCTGGTAGCTGAAACCTAGTACGGGCGTTTTTTTCAAAATGGCCGCCATGCAGATTTTGAGTCTCCATAACTCAGTAACTACTAATGATAGAGACATAATCTTGGTGTCTACAGGATGTTATGAGGTTAACAATTGCAATGAACAAAAATATTTTTCATCTTCGACTGAATTTTTAGCTGATACTACCTATGTGACACATTATTTAGGCTCAAACACGCGTTTTCGGGCCCTTTTTGTTCATATTTTTAAAATTTTATTTCCATAACTTGACAGAGACAATTAGTCTACAGCTGTTAACCCTTCGAGTTTCATTTTTATATGAACCTGCACAGGGATACAGTTTATGTATGTTTTAGCCTCTTTTTAGAATCTCGTTACCACCCTAGTTCACAACAACCCAGTTGGTTGCTTTAAACATTAAAACTGGTTATGGCTCCTTAAAACATCGCAGCCATAAAAGTTTCATACTTTTTCCCTTGCAATGTTTAAAATTTAACTTCATACATTTTTTCCCCTTTTCAGACTAATAGAAGCATTGACCAAGGAGATACAGAAGTCATGTCATCTGATGAATCAGAGACTGCACCGAAGGCCAAACGGCTGAAGCAGGGCACTGCAAAGTGTATTATTTGCAAAAGAGAGGCATCTGTCACAGAGCTTGTGAACCCAGTGGATATTCAGTCATGGCAGGTGTTGTTAGCTGCTGCCAAACTGAAAGATTTCAAGCCAATATTGGACATTACATCGTTAGGAGAGGAAATTCCTGTCAACGCTTACTATCATCGCAATTATCGCTCAAATTTCACACACAAAAAAGCACTGGGAAAATTACTAGATTCAAAAACCTGTGGTAATAAAGAACATGATGGTTCAGATATGAAATCAAAACTGTTAACAAGACAGCCCAGCACGTCACGAGTTTATCAGAAAAAGTGTATGTATTGTGACAAGGACAGTAAATATGAGAAGGGAACCAGAACTAGAGAACCACTCACAAGGTCATGTGAACTGAGGGCAGATGAGAAGATAAGGTCTGTGGCTATACAAAGTAATTTCCTTAACTTCAAGAGAGCTGGTTGCAGCCGAGGCACATTATCACAAATCGTGCTATGTCAACTATACAAGACCACAGGCATCAGTATCACAACAGGAATCAGATTCTGAGGACATGGAAACAGTTTACAACAAAGCAGAACATCAGAAATAATGTTTTTCTCAATCCAAGAGTGATGACAATGGCTAAATTGACAGACAAACTGATTTCATTTATGAATGACTTAAATGTACTCAATGTCAAGACTTCAACCAAGAAACACATGAGGCGCAGGCTTGCTGGTGAATTTGGAGAAAGTCTCCATATTTTTCCTGGAGAGAAGGGAAGGTTGTTGGTTCTCCCACACAATCTGACTCTTGAAATGCTTGCTACAGAATATCTGAAGGTAAAGAGTGAGGTAGACGAACCTCAGAAGGAACACAAAGAAGACACTCTCATATTCAAAGCTAGCTGAAATAGATACAGCTCTTTGTCTGCAAAAGTTGGCACATGAGGATGAACAAGGAGTGGCACTTCCTCAAAATATACTTCAGGGACTTCCAACAGTTCTTGCCTACGACAACATAGACAGACAGGAAGAAACACTGAGTGGAGAAGGTACATTCACCGTGTGAATGGCATTGTAATACAACCTCAAACAATGGCTCCTCACCCAGCAAAGCCCAAACAAATGCAGAAGAAGCAAAAGAAAGGTCAATCATTCCACTGTCAGTTTTGATGCCTGATTATAATGCACGAGAGCGCTGTGGTCCAAACCCTGTAAAGGTTCTTCCAGTGAATGCAGACAGTGTTGTGGCACTTGCACATGACAAAAACCTGTTATGGACACTAGTTCGACAGCATGACACCTCCAGCCAAAGTATTCCCTCCTGGACAGGATTTAACATCAAGACCAGGACTGACATCTTAGTGTCGAAAGATATAGTGAGCTATTTGCCAACTATCAATGCACCTGCAACACAGTTATCCACTGTTTATAAGATTCTGTGCCAGGATCTGAAGATTATGAATGCTCTCAACCTACAAGATATTGTGTATGTGTTTGATCAAGCTTTATATGTCAAAAGCAGCTGAGATAGTTTAGAAGCACCAACGCAGGTTCAACCAGATTGTTCTGAGAATGGGTGTTATCCACACTATTCGCAATCTCCTTTCCATCTTTGGAAAGAGGTTTGGTGATGCTGGACTCCGAGATGTTGCTGTAGAGTCAGGAGTAATAGCACAAGGTTCCACTGCCAGCGTTCTAGAGGGACGACAGTACAATCGTGGAGTGTGCCTACACAAAGTTATGTATGATGCACTCTTGAGACTGGCCTGGAAAGATTTCCATCCATGGCTAGAAGAATTTCATCCTCTGGATCTGCAGGTGCTCCATGATGTCGTCAGGTGTATAGAAGAGCTCCACGAAAACCCTTGCTGTGAGACCCTTGAAGCCTTCCATCACCATCCAGCTTGTGTTCAGATCTTGAGACGATTCAATGAGTATATGGACTTGCTTCGGTACCACAATAGAGATCTTGCAGCTTTCTGAATGTCCTACATTGATTTAGTGGACATAATGCTGGCGCTGCTGAGGGCATCTAGAGAAGGGGATTGGTTTCTTCACCTCCACTCAATTCGTTCCCTCATCCCATGGTGCTTTTCCTATGACAAGCAAAACTATGCCAGATGTTTGCCAGTATACTATGCAGAAATGACAGGGCTGCCAGAAGACCACCCAGCTATATTTAACCCGCCCCGTCCCGACCACTTTTTCACCACTGGTACCCCCCAATCCTGACCATTTTTGGACCCCAATTTTTTTTGCTAAAACTTTCGCTTTTGGTCAGAAACAATGGTCAATCACCAAGAAAGTGTTCACCGGGGTCCATAAGTGGCCTAAACAGGTATACCTTCATCACACCTGGTACCGAGTTCTGTGTAGGTGGTCTGAGGCTCTCACGTTTTCTATGGTATTATAAGTCTGGGAAACCAATGAAAGTAAGTAGATATGTATTTATTACAAACATAAAAACATGTGATACAAGAGTAAATTGGATTTTATACAAAAACAGAGCTGAAATAAGCATTGTACCATCGTGCGAACCGAGCAAAATCGGCCAGACTGGTCACGATGAATCGCAAACATTCCTGAATCATGATACATATCATTTTTTCTACTTACATAATACATCTCCAATAACATTATACCATTTTACATTTTATTGAACTGTTTTTACGTATTCACAGGCCTTTCGATAACATTTAGCGTAATGTTAGTGCTTATTTATGTAGTGAGTGAACTCGCTGTGACTGTTGTTTCAACTTGTATTGTGTTTTTTCAATTTACATAATACCTTCCTAATAACATTATACACTTTTCCACTTTTGAGAACTGTTTTGAGATAGTTTCAGGCCTTACGTAAATATTTAGCGTAATAATAGCGCATAATAACACAGATGGTGAAGTCGCTATAACTACTATTTCAACTTACAACCTATTTTTGTACTTATATAATAATTCTCCACTAACATTGCACATGTTTACACTTGATATAATTGCTATCACATAATTGGAGACCTTACTATTCTACTGAGCATCATATTATCGCATATTTACACAGTGAGTGTTATCGCGATATCATTTGTTTCATCTTACACTAGTATTCAACTTATAAATTACTTTCCTACTAACATTACACCCTTTTCCACTTTATATCATTCCTATCACATACTTACTGACCAGAATGTTCTATTGAGCGTAATATTTTCGCAGATTTACACAGTGGGTGTACTCGTGACATCCATTGTTACAACTTACACTATTTTTCAACTTATACGTTACTTTCCTGCTAACATTACACCCGTTTCCACTTTATATTCTTGTTATCACATATTTACTGACCAGAGTGTTATACTGAGCATCATATTTTCGCAGATTTACACAGTGGGTGTAGTTTTGATATCACTTCTTTCAACTTACACTATTTCTCAACTTATACATTACTTTCGTGAAAACACTACACTCATTTCAACTTTATATAAGACTTAGCACATACTGACTGGCCTTACCATTATACTGAGCGTCATATCGCCATCCCACTCAGTTTCAGTAGCGTAGGAAGTTATGGTACTCTCTGAAACATGGCTGAAGGCACAACGCAACATTGCACTCTACACACTCGTACCTTGTGTCTTTTCTCTGAATGGCTGGTCTGACTGTCGAGTGCTTGCATACATGGCAGCGGTGCTGGGGTTTACGACGGTTTGGTTTGGAAGGGATTGTGCTAGGATAGTGGCGTCCTGCGAGGCGTAGGGGAGTCTGGGCAGTCATGGGGGTGCGGGTGCGGTGTGTGGGTCTGTCCTGGGCATGCTTGGCGATTATTTCACGTGCCAGCTCCCTCACAAACCCCTCAAAGGTCTCTCATACTCCTGTTGTCATGGCGTGCAGGTAGTGTGCGTTCAGGACCGTGATGTCGAGCAAGTGGAAAAAGAGCTTTTTGTACCACTTCATCGTGGTCCTGGCATCGAGTCTGACTGATCCACTTGCCTCATGTTCAGATTATAGTCCAGTACAGACTCGGGTTTACAGACGTTGCGCCTCCTCTCGCTACGGTGATCAAAGGAGTCTGTGCGGTGCATCAGGGGGCTGTGTACAGGTGATAGAAGGCAAACTTCCCTGTTGTGGTTCCACAGGGTGGCAAGGATGTTATTTGCCTGGAAGAAAACCACTTCGTTCTTGTCAAGTTTCCTCCCTATCTTGACCATATGGCGACGGTTTCTCTTGACTGTACCACAGACTCTGGTGTCGTGTTGGTGGAGGAACCTAGCGAGAAGAGGGCTAGTGTACCAGTTGTCCAGGTACAACACATGACCACAATGAAGGTACTCCTCTATCATTGTCTTCACCACGGCTCCTGAGAGTCCTATACTACGATCTTCTGTTATATCTGTCTGTGCGCCCGTGTACAAGACTATGTCTTGCACATAACCAGTCTTACAGTCACACATAACAAAGATCTTGAACCCGAAACGGTGTCTCTTGCTGGGTATGTACTGGCGAAAGGAAATATTGCCTCTCCACAACACAAGACTCTCGTCTATGACGAGGTCTCTGTAAGGATAAAATGAGGAGCGGAACATTTCCCGTAAATGGTCAAATACCAGCCCAATTCTCCTCATTTTATCAGTGTTATTTGCATTAGTTGGATCTTCTGCATCAATAAAGTGGAGGCGGCCGAGAATATGCTGAAATCTATTACGACTCAGCAACTTTCCAAAGAAAGGTGTGAGGATGATTGGGTCAGTTGTCCAGTATGCAGGAATTTGTTTTTTTCTTACCACACCCATCAAGAGAACCAGGGCAAAAAATAAGAACATCTCAGAAATTGTCACAGGATAGTCATATTGCTGGGAGTGCCTGCTCGTTGTTCCCAAACGTTCACTTTCACGGCACTGTGTTCGTGAAAATATGTTTGTCTGTTCCACTATGCGCCCCACAAACTCCTCCCCAAAGAACAAGTGGAAAAAATCCACCCTAGTGGAACCCGCATGCACACCTGGAGCCGTGCAACCAGACCGCCACTCCTTAGTGAAAGGGTGAATGATGGGAGTAAAATTACTCCCATCTTCTCAGTTCCACGAGACACCACCGTCTCCATCAACGTCCCCATTGTCGCCTTCGTCAGGGTGGGGAGGTGAGGGTGGTGGGGGAGGTTGGGGAGGTGGAGAGCGGCGCCTTTCATCACTCGCACTTCTCTTCCCTCTCCCTTTTCCTTTACCCTTTCCCTTCCCTTTCCTTCCTTTCCCCACATCCTGGGGCTGTGGGGAGGAAGTTTGGGAATATTGTGGGGTGAAAGACGTGCTGGGGAGTGGCTCCACCTCCTCTCCCCTAGGCCTACGTGCACCACATGCTCGTGCTGCCTCCCTCACACCACTTTCCCTCTCACCCCGCACTCCCGCCACACCACTTTCGACTTCCCCAGACAAAACACTTGGACCATACCTTATTTGTCTTCTTGCCCCACCTTCTGATCCTCGGGGTGAGATTTTTTCCTTCCCCAACCACGAGGCGATATCACGTCCTAAGCCACCATCATCGTCATCGTCCTCATCCTCGTACTCATCAGAATCTCTCTCTAGGGGATGGAGAGAGGTCCATGCAGGTGGTTGGGGTGCAGGCTGGCCTTCCCTTGCCTTACGATGTGTCACATACCGCTTTTTCCGGGGCGAAGGAACTTCCTCATCACTGCTTGTTATTTCCTCCTCTGGCTGGATGTAATCTCGATCCACCACATCATCATCAAGTGGAGAATCACTATCTCCAGTGAAGGCCTCCAGGGCGGATGCTATTTCGTCGTCTGAGAGATCTTTACGTGCCATGTCTGACCTGGGTCAGTGCTAACAGGTGAGTGACTGAGACAAGCGCGAGCGCGGGTCACGCGGGGTCCGGGACGCTGCCCACCTGGCGGCAGGTAGGGGAGGCTTGGGTAGGTGGGCGAATCGAAAATCTCGCGCGAATTTTGAAAATTGTGGAAATTATGAACCTTGCAATTGCAGGACGTTAAAGTACGTCGACGGGATTGGCAGTGACAAAACGTGAGGACGTGGAAGAACGTCGATGGGACGCTGCGGGTTAAACATTTTCAGAATGGTGGTTTCTCCGTTCAGAGTGAAGACAGCAATCCGTTTGGTAGCATACCTGTTGATCAAACTATCGAAGAAACAGTGAATAAGGACATCCAGACTGCAGGAGGCATCAAAGGATTCAGCAGGAAATCGGGTGCAGTGAGCAAATACTACATCACTACTGAGTTTCGCAGCACATGCATGAGGCAATTAAAAGAGTTGATTGACTTAGAGAATCCAGGAATTTGTCATGCAGATTTAGAACCCTCAAGTATTGAAAGGGATGAAGCTGATGTAGAATCAATCGTGGAAATATTAGAACACCAGTGGACAAATCCTTTGCAAGATAAACCCTCAGATACAGTCAACTTATCAACTGCAGTTGTAGCACCACCAGATGTTGCCAAGGACTTATTACAAGCCAAAGATAAAGGAGAGGTGGCCTATGAAAGATTTCAGAAAGACAGGCTATACCCTGGAAGGACCAAACAGTTTCACGAAAGACTGCCAAGGCTGAAACTAAAAACATTCAGCAGTATGAAAGAATCAACAAAATCCATATCACAGAACAAGGAAGTCGTCTTGAAGGCAGATTGCAGACTATTTGGCCATATGGTACTAATTGCTACCAGCAGAAATCTCAATATGCAAGAAGTCTTAAAGCACACTCTAGGTCCCCTGCCCTGGGCTCTAGCCAACGGTGATGGCACAATGAAAAAGACAAAATAAAGCTGCTTTAGCCAGAGAACTTGAGAAGAAAGTAGCACCGCCTGAGGCTATTCCAAAGCCTTCAGCAACCATACTTGATGGCATGAGTGTACTTCAGAAGATGCACGGTGAAAGCTGTACCTTCGCTGAGCTCTCTGAAGAGCTGTTTGGTCTGAGTAGAAATGCAGGAGATGGAAGTGATAGAACAGATGTTGTGTTCCATATTTACGAAAGCAAGTCAATCAAAGTTGCTGAGAGAGAACAGAGGATCAGCTGAAGGAGTTGTGTTTGCATCCATTATGCCTAAGCACCGCATTAAACAGTGGCGTCGCGTTCTTTCTTGCCCTTTGAGTAAAGCCAAACTAATTGAGTTCCTTGTTGACGATTGGAAGGGACCTGATATGCGAGAAAAACTGCAAGATACTGAGCTGTATGTGAGCTGTGATTGCCAATGCTTCAAAATTACAGTTGAAGGCCGCGAGAAATTTGAGGAACTCAAAAGCTCACTGAAGTAGGCGGATTCTCGTATATTGCTGCATACAAAGCAAGCAGCTGCTCTCTACTGTTCAGTTATCATTGTTGCTATTGACACTGATGTGCTGGTTCTAAGCCTGGCATTCCAAAATCAGATCAGCTGCAACTTGTACATAAAGTGTGGCACCAGAACACGAACAAGAATTCTTGATGTATAGAAAATGTGTGCAGCTGTTGGCCAGGGAATATGCCATGCACTTCCAATGATGCACGCATTTACTGGATGCGATACTGCCAGTGCTTTCTCAGGCCAAGGCAAGCTGAAGCCCTTGAAACTACTCCTTGAGAATACGTCATTCCAGGAAGCATTTGCAGATTTGGGACAGAGAGGAAAGCTTTCAGATGACATATTTCAGGTACTTGAGAACTTCACTTGCAAAATGCACTCTGTACGATCAACCATTGCTCATGTCAACGAACTTCGGTACAATCTATTTCGGGCCAAGAGAAGGGATGTGGAGTCTGGCCAGCTTCCCCCCTGTAAAGACTGCTTATACATGCATGCTCTGAGGGCCAACTTCCAGTCTGCAGTGTGGCATAGAAGCTTAGAAAAGTGTCCTGAGATCCCTAACCCAGACGACAGTCATGGCTGGAAGACTATTGAGACTGGTGATCTCACAATCAAATGAATAATTCCAGCTCCAGAGGTGGTTCTAGACCTTCTTGCCTGTAGATGTAGACAAGCATGTAAGAGTCCACAGTGTGGATGCCTCATAAATGGACTCAAATGCTCAGAAGCTTGTTATTTACAGGACTGTTCCAATATGGCTGATGAGGTTGATCAGCAAGATCATGACCTGTCTGATGAGGAGGTGTGAATCATTGAACCTAATACCTTTTGCTGCAAATATATGAAAAACTCTTGTGTTTACTTCAGCATAAATCTGACATCTAACTTTAACTCTATAATTCACATCTGCTGGAGTTGCAATGTTATGTAAAACATTTCATTGAAAAGTCCGCCATGAAAAAGTAATTCACTTGACACTATGTTCAGTCCATCAGACATTGTCTCAGAAATGTAATTTAATTTGCAGTTTGTAAATGTTGTAAATTTTATGCAGAAGTAAACTTCATTAAGCTTGTAAAATATTTTGGCACAATGCTCATGAGACATAATAAGAACATGTAATACAAATAAACAGTAAAAAGGATTTGTCTGTTCAACAAGTATTACCGATACATTAATAAAACATGCATTTAAAATAAAAAATATATTTTTATGTTTCTACTTTTTAGACACCTACTACTCTGATGGTTCTGTAGCTATTTCTTCTACTGATAAAGCAGATCTCTTCGCACAGACTTTCTCCTCCAATTCCACCTTAGACGATTCCGGTGCTGTTCCTCCATCACTTCCCCCCTCTGACTTCCTCATGGCTGACATTAAAATTTCTTCAGTTGATGTATTTTCTGCCATTACTGGCCTCAGTACTAACAAGGCATATGGGCCTGATGGGGTCCCTCCTGTTGTTCTCAAAAACTGTGCTTCTGTGCTTACACCCTGCCTAGGCAAACTATTTCGCCTTTGTCTGTCAACTTGTACCTTTCCTTCTTGCTGGAAGTTTGCTCTCATTCAGCCAGTCCCAAAGAAGGGTGACCACTCCCAACCCTCCAACTATCGTCCAATTGCTTTAACGTCCTGTATTTCAAAAGTTTTCGAGTCAATTCTTAATAAAAAAATTTTAAGGCATCTTTCCTATCACAACCTTCTTTCCGATCGTCAGTATGGGTTCTGTCAGGGACGCTCCACTGGCGATCTTCTCACCTACCTTTCAGACTCCTGGTCATCCTCCTTTCGGGACTTTGGCGAAAGCTTTGCCATTGCACTTGACATCTCAAAGGCTTTCGATCGAGTCTGGCATAAATCTTTAATTTCCAAACTGCCCTCCTACGGTTTCTATCCTTCTATCTGTACCTTCATCGCTAGCTTCCTTTCTGGTCGTTCTATAGCTGCTGTCGTAGACGGCCATCGTTCTTCTCCTAGATCTATCAACAGTGGTGTTCCTCAGGGCTCTGTCCTATCACCAACTCTCTTCCTTTTATTCATCAATGATCTTCTAAGCTGTACATCTAACCCTATCCACTCATACGCTGATGACTCCACCCTTCACCTTTCCATTCGGTTCCCGCAACGCCCATCTCAACAGTTACTTCAAGAAACAAGGGATGAGGCTGTGGCACACCTAATGTCTGACTTGGCTCATATCTCTGACTGGGGTAAAAATAATATGGTTGTCTTTAATGCTTCTAAGACTCAGTTCTTACACCTATCAACCCGACAAAATCTTCCACAGGTATACCCACTAATGTTTAATAATATTCAGATTAATCCTGCATCATCCTTGAACATGCTTGGGGTTTCATTTACTCGGGACTTATCTTGGAAAGATCATATTACATCTCTTGTAAAATCTGCTTCCAAGAGATTGGGTGTGCTAAGCCGACTCCGCTCTTTCTTTACCCCTGCACAATTGTTGACTCTATACAGGGGTTTTATCCGCCCCTGTGTGGAGTACAACTCTCATGTGTGGGGAGGCTCCCCACATACAGCTCTTCTCAATAGGGTGGAGTCAAAGGCTTTTCGTCTCATTAACTCTCCTCCTCTTACTGACTCCCTTCAACCTCTGTCTCTTCGCCGCACTGTTGCATCTTTATCTCTTTTCTATCGCTACTTTAATGGTCACTGCTCCTCTGAACTGTCTGCTTGCATTCCTCCACCTCTACGACGGGCGCGTAGCACCCGTCTGGCAGCAAACTCTCATCCCTTTTCTGTCCAACTCTCTAATGCAAGAGTTAACCGTTACTCCCAGTCTTTCATTCATGCAACAGGTCAGCTCTGGAACTGTCTCCCTCTGTCTGTATTTCCTCCTGCCTATGATCTCCAGTCTTTCAAACGCAGTGTGTCCAGGCATCTCAAAATGATCGGATCTTGAATTTGGCTCTCTATTGTATTTTGTTTTTCTCTTGGAGGGAACTGTTACTGCGGGCTCATGCCCTTTGGTTCCTTCTTCCTCGCATAAAAAAAAAATAAAAAAAAAAAGCATCCTTTAATTTTATGTTAGAAGGCATGCTATTATTGCATGGTCAGAAAGATTTGTACATGCTTTGTTAAACTGTTTCTATTGAAATAATACTAATATCGACGTTGGGGATTAGCTCTGATGACAGACCTTAAGCTACTCATTACAGAGGGCCATCATATATATTCAAGCTCGACAGACATGTAGGCAACTAAGATGCATTGTTAAGTTTAGTTCACCCAACTGGTACCAGTTGGTCTAATTTCAGCCGCTGGCCCACGGGCTACCACTACTTCCATCCATCTGATCTCTTTCTCCCTTCTCATCTCCCTCCTACTCGCAGCCTTTTCCCAGCCACTTCGACTCACTTTACTTTCATTCTCAATGTTTAACAGTTCCTTAAAGTGTTTTCTCCATCTGCTCACTTTTTTCTCATCTGCACCAATAATCGACAATCTTTATCTTGCACTCCTCTACTAACTTTTCTATCACCCTGTCTAACTCTCTTTACCTCTTTCCAGAACATTGTCTTACTTTGCCTCCATTTTACTCTCCAGTTCCTTCCAAATTTCTCACCAACTTTCTTCTAACTCTCGCTTGGTAATCTTTTCGCCTCTCTTTCTTCTGTCTCTCAACTTCCTTCAAGCCTCTGCTTCCCATCCACTCACTATATGCTTTTTTCTTTTGCTTCAAAGAGAGAGAGAGAGAGAGAGAAAAAAAAAACAGGCTAAACTGGGGGAAGGGAACGAACCAAATATTAAACGAGGTAGGATCGAGCGAGGCTTTTTTCCCTTCCCGTATTTGCCAAGAGAAACTCGGCTGAATATTACCATCCTCAAGGTGTTCAGATCTGAAGGAAAATCTTTATGCAGAAAGCTGAGATATATAGTTAAATATCCACAAATGAAATAATAATTACTCATGCAGGATTGGAAATAAGAATGAAAATATATGTTTGGTAAGAAGCCACCTGCTCACAAATTACCGATTGTTAAATCACAGCCAAGAACATTAGTAAATCCTACTGTCACATGTACTTTCTGTCCTTTGAATCCTTGTACACAATATACTAGCACAGGAAATCTGCTCTTCAACTGATGACATAACATTAACCCTCTTATGGTTTCCACAGGTTTTCTCCTCAGAAAACCACTCCTTCCATTAGGACTTTTTATAGACCTGAATGGCGTATGAAAGCTGCCATAATAAAAAAGAAAATGAAAAAGCAAACCAAATCTGAAGCTGGTTCTTACTCATTATGTCTCCGCCCACCTAAGGCTGAAGAGTCATTAAGTGATTGGTCTGTCCGTCCCAGTGGGCATGGGTGCATGCGTGCATGAGTCCCCGCGTCCATAACACTATTGGGGACACGATAACTCCTGAACCTTTGGACGGATTTCCACTAAACTTTTGTCAGTGATGCAGAATGAGGAGATGAACTGACTGACTCAGTAAGATCAAGGGGCCAAAGGTCAAGGTCATATGATGTTGACTTTTTTATCCTTGTTGAAGAAATTTCTCCTGAGCCCCTCGACGGATTTTCACAAAACATTTGTTAGTGTGGGATGATGAACTGACTAGGTTAGCAACGTCATGGAGGTGGTATGGAGAGTCCGCGCGCAACACTTGATGGAGGCATACCAAGCGACGCTTCGCATCACAGCTCAGGGCCCAGTTCTAGGGGTTTCATCATTTTCTTATGTTTGGCACGGCAGCACACAAATGTTCGTAAGGGGGAGAACAGAAAGGACATTATGGAGGATCATGAGGTGAAAGCTTTGATAATTATTTTGAGTGAAGCAAAAAAAAATGCCAGGCACCTTAAGAATCACCTGTTACTCGAACTTTGACTGGGTTAACAGTTTTCTGTCACAGAATGTTTGATGTTCTGCCATTTATTCGAATAAATTGCGATATAACAAGAAACAAGCTTATAACATCAAGGATTTTATCTGCACCAGACTTTGTAAGTATTGTGCATAGTGAATATGATATCATCAGATCATGAATTCAGATTCCCTTTTCATCTCTCTCTCTCTCTCTCTCTAGACACGAGTATATGAAAATATTGTTATTTAACCCCTACCACTGAAAAGCAAAATGTGTAAGAAAGCCTCCTCAGCCCACAGTTATACATCCCTACTGTACTTACTTTTGGGAAGGCCCATGCATAACCCCCAGGGAAGAACTCCTCAGTGGCCACATGTAGGTCATGTGTCCTCCTGGGGTTACTGTTGTGCTCCATCATAGTGAAGTGCAAGAGTGACTTAGGTGCTAAGAAGGCAAACCTTCCTCTGTTCACGAGCACCATACTGTCTGATTCGGTGTGAAACTGCATATCCTTCACCATTTTCTGATATTGATGTACAGTGGAAGTCATGAAGAGCTGATATGATGAACCCTGCAAAAAGCATATTATATTGCAAATATTTCGTATGGAATGTGCAAGATTCATCAGCTAAATTATCAGGTGATAACATCTTCCTTTTACTTGTTGTTTATTTTAAACTTTGGATAGCCACCATGTAGTGATTAGGTTGAAGAATATACCCAATTATTCGAGCTTTAAATAACACTTTTACTCTAAAGAAAATGGCATGTCACTGAAAAACAAGCAATACACGTAAATATTACTGATATGTGTGTGTGACATGACTGTGATATTTGTTCTCTGCCACGATGATAAGATAGTGTTCCTATAGAGGTTTGTAGGTAACTGAAACAGTTGCCGCTAAAATCATGCAGTGAGTTAGGGAGGGAGTGGGAAAAGAGAATGCGGTAGAGAGAAAGTCAGAGCGAAGAAGGTAAAAGGGGATCGTAGAAGAGGGTTTAGTTCCCAGGGTTATTTTCAGCTGAACTATAATGTAATGCGATCATGACTATAATGTCAAGCTGAATCAAAGGGAAATAGAACAACTGGAAAATGTGAAACGTCTCAGGGGAGAAAGGATTACATGAAAAATAAATATAGTGTTATAACCCTTTAGTGGATATGTGTCCACACACATATTTTATTTTCACCACTGCCCCCCAAATATTAATCACATGTGAGGTATCCTGTTTTTCAAAGGGTCATTGCCAGCCGGGACAATTTGGGCCACCTGGACCACCGCAGAGGCCCAGACCATTTTAATCGCGACTAGCATCTATTTTTTTTTTTTTTTTTTGAGGGGGGCAAGGGGGGTTCGGGTATCACTTATCAAGAGCAACAATATATATATATATATATATATATATATATATATATATATATATATATATATATATATATATATATATATATATATATATATACAGTGTATGGAAGTGTGAGGATGGTGCAGCTGGTTTTAACAAGTTGATAGAATTTTGAATTAAGTCAGAGAAATTCAGGAATAAACATGGTGGGGAGCTTTGTGAATAAAAAAAAAAAAAAAAAAAAAAAGTAGTTTCCTGTGAGCCTATGATCGGTGAAAAGTTCCTGAATTTTTGTGAGAATACCTATCAGTGTCTGTAGTGTATGTGGAAGATATAAGAAAACTTTAAAAATAACAGTGGTTGTCATGGTGCATGTCCATTGTTGGTCCAGGTTCGCCCCCAGTTTGTTTACACACCAGACCAGTACAGTATTTCATATGTAATCATATTTTCACTTCCATACTGCGTCCGTGTGTGTGTGTGTGTGTGTGTGTGTGTGTGTGTGTGTGTGTGTGTGTGAACTTGTAGGAGTGCGTTGGTGTGCGTGTGTGAGTTTATGGCCTTCAAATTGTTCATGATAACTAAGACAGCGATGTTGTAAATGAATGCGGTGAAATAACTTAATTTGGCACCGATGCAATGTATAGTAAGTTCCTTGCATGTTTTGTTAATGGTTACGTGTTCTACTTTACATGCATGATCACTGCAGTTGCCTTCAATAAACAAACAAAATGTGTTGGACAGTGGTGGCTCCATTATATCTTATTAAAAGGAAGAGCTTATGGGACGATTCCTTGGAGCAAGGAGGGGGGGGGGGCTGACAGGGGAGAGCGAGTGGGGTGGGGCGAAGAACCCACTAACCACGACAAATCATGCCGCTTGCATCACTCCAGGACTGCAGTGGAGTTCAAGATAAGTAATCCCTGCCATACTAACCTTGCCGCTATTGATTCCGTATTCTAAATTGGAATCATGGAGCTGCTGCAGTGTGTTTATGGTGGAAGGAGCAAAGGGCACAGTCAAGGTACTGGTAAGGGAGGTCTTGTAATAGGTCGTCACCAGTAACGCATACAGAAGCCAAAAACCAAGAAACACCTGGTCAGAGGAAGAGGACAGTTATACTTACAGTAAAATATTAATAAAAAAAAAGGGGGGGATATGAAAAGTAAAAACATTTATATGGAAGGGTCTAGTGTTACTGTAATTAAACAGTAAAGTTCATTATGTCTCAGAGAAAGTTGTTCTAGTTTCATCTCGGTGTGTATACTTTATCAAACCTTGTGACGGATAGATTAGGAAATATCACATGCAAGCAGCATAAGGCATCCTCATGAAGCATGGCTGGAAACAGCCGGTAGGCTCAATTCGATTATTGCAAAATTCTTCAGCTGTGGCGTCAGATTGCTTCAGACAAAGTTACACCAGTCCTGATAATTTTGATCGACTATATTGCAAAAAAATGCAACACTGATCACAGTAAAAACGCGTATATAGCAATGTGATATTACGATCATCCTGTGATATAGGTACAAATATTACCCATAGTATTTGCAACACACACACACACACACACACACACACACACACACACACACACACACACACACACATCACGTTATATAGCTTGATATGCCAACTTAGTCGATCCTTCCTTCTTGGAGGAATTTTTTCGTTTTCATATCCATCAAACTTCAGGGAACCAACACTTTATACTTTTGTTGAGGCATTATAGTCTCTGTAAAAGAAATTGACTGCACAAGGCATTATGTTAAAAAAAATCACACGCCAGGGAATATATTACTGATAATGACAAAACTATGCAGCATAACTGCATCCTATTACTTGGTCTTGTTGCCTTTAGACAATTTACAATCTGAAGGCTTTTGGGTCTGTTGTTTGCAGTCATCTCTATGACCCAAATGCTACGAATCTCATCCATAAGGCATGGCAATGACAAGGTGTTGCAAATTATAATTCCATGCGTTTTCGATGGAATTAAGATCTGGAGAGTTACCTGGCCAATCCAGTACTTCAGTGTCATGATCTGATAGAAATTTCATTGCCCTTTTTTCTTTGTGACATGGAGCAGAGCCTTGCATACAATGTGTGCAATCATGAATCTCAAAATTGTAGGAGATGGATGTCTCACACCAGCATATTCTAGTCAGCATTCATCGTCGTGTTTTTAGGAAGGAAGTACAGGCCTCCCCCCTCACTGTGCATGACAGTCTTCTGTATGTAGTGGACGTCTCAGTAAGTGACGTTGCGAGGCCTCCTTACAGCCTATTAGGAGGACGAAAACACATGAAGGTGCTCTCATCAGAGGACATGATCTTCCTCCAGTCTTCTGAGGTCCAAACTTTGTATTTACTTGCACAGTCAGGCTGTTTCTGGCGCATTTGTTTGGTCAGAAATGGTTCCTTGGTTGGCAAGCACGATGACAAGTTCTGGTCCTTTTGCAGCTGGTGTACGATGCTGTGGATAGAGACACTTTGAAAGAGCTTGGGATACTTAACTTTGAGATATGCAGCCGTGATTTAAACACCTCATGGCTTAGAAGATTATCTGTAGCCTTCGTTGTCTTGCGTTGTCATTCAGGACGAGGTTTTCTCGGCGAGGCAACATTTGATGGGAGGCTAAGGGCATGCTTCCCTCAGGTGATTTAATTTCTCCTCAGTTTGTTTACGACACCTTGTCTTCCCTAAATGTACAGTTCCAGACTATCTGTCTATATATCTATTACCAGACGCCTTAATCCTGTAAGGAGTGGCCACAAACAAATCGCCTCCATGACGCCATGTCTCCTGCCGTTACGCTGTCCCACTCCCAGCTCATCCCTCCCTCCAGCAAATACCTCTCCACTCCATACCTCTATCTCGTCCTCGGCCTCTCCCTCTCTCTCCACCCCTCCTCCTCTCTCACATACACTTTCCTCTTTAGTCTCTCACTCACCATCCTCTCTACATGGCCAAACCATCTCAGTCTGTTTCTCCTAACGCTTTTTATCACATCCACATCGACTATCTTACTTTTACGATGGAACACATCATATCTGTTTCTCCTTTCTCTAAAATCTCCATTCCAGGAGATTTCAATGTTCCTCACCATCTTTGGCTCTCCTGTCCTTTCTCTGATCCACATGGTGAACAAACCTACATCTTTTCTGTCCTTAAATACCTATTGCAGCTTGTACAGCACCTTACCCGTATCCTTGACCACCTTGGAGAGAGTTCCAACATACTTGACCATTTCCTTACAACTAATCCTCCTTCTGCTTACACTGTTAATCCTTCCTCTCCATTGGACTCCTCCGATCACAACCTTATTACCTTAACCTGTCTTATATTTGCAATACAGCCTGTGGACCCTCCAACGAAACATCGGTTGTAGCACTTTGGAGCTGCTGATTGGGAGGCCTTCAGGCAGTACTTCTTTTCTATCTCTGAAACTATTATTGTCATGATTTGAGTGTGCCATGTGCAATTCGGAGGTTATTCCCTCGGGCATGGCAGCATACATTCCTCTCTCATATCCCTTGACTAATGCAACAAAGCCTTGGTTTAATCACGCTTGTTCTAATGATGTCGACAATAAGGAGAGGGATTATAAAAGGTACCGGAGCCAATCCACCCCTGAATCACATCTATTTTATGCTTCTGCCCAGAATCATGTTAAGTCTCTTCTATGCTCTGATATAAATAATTTCATCCGTACTAAATGCTCTCAATTATCCACTCGAATTTTTCCCACTCTTTCTGGCACCTTGCCAAAAACCTTTCTAACAACTTTATCTCATCATCGTCCCCTCTTCTTTTGTACTCTGATGGCTCTGTAGCTATTTCGTCTACTGATAAAGCAGAACTCTTTGCTCAGACTTTCACCTCCAATTCCACCTTAGACGATTCCAGAGCTCTTCCTCCATCACTTCCCTCCTCCAACTTCCTCATGCCTAACATTAAAATTTCTTCAGATGATGTATTTTCTGCCATCACTGGCCTCAGTATTAACAAGGCATATGGGCCTGATAGGGTTCCTCCTGTTGTCCTCAAGAACTGTGCTTCCGTGCTTCCATCCTGCTTAGGTAAAGTCTTTCATCTTTGTGTATCAACTTGTACCTTTCCTTCTGGCTGGAAGTTTGCTCTCATTCAGCCAGTCCCAAAGAAGGGTGATTATTCCTAACCCTCTAACTATCAGCTAATTGCTTTTACATCCTGTTTCTCAAAAGTTTTCGAGTCTATTCTGAACTGAAAATATTTAAAGCATTTTTGCCATCAAAATCTTGTTTCTGATCATCAGTATGGGTTCCGTCAGGGACGCTTCACTGGCGATCTTTTCACAAACCTTCCAGACTCGTGGTCATCCTCCTTTCGGGACTTTGGCAAACGCTTTGCCATTGCTCTTGACATCTCAAAGGCTTTCGATATATTCTGGCATAAATCTCTAATTTCCAGACTGCCCTCTTAAGGCTTCTCTCATTCTCTCAGGATTTATGTATCTTGGAAATATCATATTACATCTCTTGTAAAATCTGCTTTCAAGAGATTAGGTGTGCTAAGCCAACTCCGCACCTTCTTTACCCCTGCACAGTTGTTGACTTTATACACGTTTTTTTTTTTCACCCCTTGTAGAGTACAACTTCCATGTGTGGGGAGGCTCCCCCCACACACATCTTTTATCAATAGGGTGGAGTTAAAGGCTTTTCGTCTCATTAATTCTCTTCTCCTTACTGGCTCCCATCAATATCTATCTCTTCGCCATACTGTTGCATCTTCATCTCTTTTCTACCGCAGCCTCAATGGTCAGTGCTCCTCTGAACTGTCTGCTTCTATCCCTCCACCTCTACGACGGGCTAATAGCATCCGTCTAGCAACAAACTCTAGTCCCTTATCTATCCAACTCTCTAACGTGAGAGTTAACCGTTACTCTTAGTCCTTCTTGTATGCAACAGGTCAACTCTGGAATTGTCTCTCTCTCTCTGTATTACCTACTTCATATGATCTCCAGTTATTCAATTGCAGTGTGTCCAGGCATCTCGAAATGAATGGATCTTGAATTTGGCTCGCTCATGTATTACTTTTGTTTTGGTTTTTTCTTGGAAGGAACGATTTACTCTCTCGTGGCCTTTGGTTCCTTCTTCCTTGCTTTAAAAAAGAAAAGAAAAGTACGACGCTCCCTCACATCCTCATTTGTCAGTTTGTCCCTCCGTGTAACTCCACATGCCCCTCTCAAATACCTCATTTCCACTGCTCTCACATTTGACTTGTATCCTTCCAACAATTCCAGACGTTAATAATAATCCACTTCATAAAAAAAAATAAGAAAGCAGTGACATTTGAAACTTACTGATACAAGTGCTAGAGCTCAACTTGCTGTCCAGAATATTATGTTAAAGGTTCAAATAAATGTTCGATTAAAATGTTATAACACACTCGATCCAAAGAATGTATCGAGGATTTCTCGATGCCAGGCCCATGGAACCAAAAACGGTTTGTGTTCGGACACAGCCCAAGACGCCGCTCCCCTCATCCTTCACGCCATCCTCACTCCTTTGCTTCGCGGTTTGAAGTGATTCACGATATTTGGGACGTGTTACAAAACCTGTGTATGGTATATATATGCAAATTATATCTGACTGCGTAGCAAGAAACGAACGTCATGCAAAAAGACATAAAAGATATATTGGCTTGAAACGTAAATTATAGTAGTATTTTCATCAGCATTCAAGTTTTCATGAAGTTCTCTGTGGTAGAGAATAACATAGCTGAATACCAGTCATCTTCGATAGAAGTCATCGTCACTGAGACAGACAGGCAGACAGAGAAAGTGATGGAAAGAAAGTCATACACCTCAATACATTAATTATTATTATTATTTAATTCTTACTACCATCAAACACATTTAGTAAGTCAAGGTGAAAATATACAATTCCCGTACAGAAAAGAAAACAGACAGACAGACAGATACTGGAACAGACAGACACACTCCATTAAGATTCAACATGACTATTTCATCCTTGCTAACGGCAAACAATGACGTCCATACTAGGAACAAAAACGCCTCTCCTCTAAGATAGATCGATAGACAGATAGGTACAGCCTCTGCACTGACGATGCACGATGCACAAACTGCGTGAAAACAATACCCGTCCCCGAGCCCCTCCGGGCCGGGGACGGGTATTGTTTTCACGCAGCTTGTTTGTTAGTCTGTTAACAACGTTATGCAAAAAGTACTGATACGATTTTTTTTTTACTAATATTACAGAGATAATGAACTACGACCTTCTGATCACCTGATTAAGTTTTGGGCCAAACTGGGACAAGGCCCAGGCTGTAGGTCCCTCAATTTTTTTTTTTTTTTTTTTCAAAACATGTAAACGCAAATCGTTCTCGCCGTAACTCCTTTCAAATTACCTAAAGGCACATCTTTCAATTATGCATCCTATAACATGACTCATAACATCAGTGGAGTCACTGCCCAGTTAGCGGTAGGGGGGTTAATGTCAGGTGGGTCTGGCCTAAAATTTGAAATGGGCATAAAATCGTCAATTTTCACCCGATATACTCCAACTTTTATATGTGGCATCTTTGACTAGGTATTCTGTTGAGTTTATACGTCAGCACTAAAATGACTGCCGGGGACGGGTTTGGTGAGCTTTGGCACCATTTCCTGAAATGTTTTATTTGAATTATGTACAAATACAACTCTTCTGGAGAGGAAGACATAAAAAACATACAGATTGACAGAAGGGCACTCTATGAGTAATGTGTTCAAGGAAATTATTTTATACTTTCTCATGATTGCCGATTTTATATCTTGAGTCAATTCTTTCTTTTTTCTAGCCTAAGGTAAAACGCCTCTCACTCATAACAAAACCGTTCTTACTTAACGAAGCGAATTAAATACACCTGCGCTTGCGAAGTAAGAGTGTATTAAATATTGAGCAGAGAGAGAGAGAGAGAGAGAGAGAGAGAGTGTGTGTGTGTGTGTGTGTGTGTGTGTGTGTGTGTGTGTGTGTGTGTGTGTGTGTGTGTTCTTACCTAATTTTATCTTTACAGGAATGAGTCAAGCTCGTACTGTCCCGTGTATTAAACCATTTTTATCATACATATCCTTGAATTTATGAATAGTTTTGGCACACACTTCTTCATTCAGTAGTTCCATACGTCTTTATCACCTCTCTTTTTATGCAGTTTTTTGCAATGTCCTCTTGCTGATGCTTCCCATATGTTATATATTAATTTATGTCTATTATCTCTTCCTCTGAGATGCATTTATATAGCATAATCATGTCTCCGCTTCTCCTTCTCTCCTGCAGCGTTGATAGTTTCAATCGTTCAAATCTTTCTCCATAGCTTAGATCCATTAGGCTTGGTACCCACCTTCTGGCTGCCCTTTGTATCGTTTCAATCTTATCTATGTGTATTTTTAGATGAGGATTCCAGACTACTCATGCATACTCCAGGGTTGGTCTGATGAATGATGTTATTATCTTCCTCAGCATATCTTCATTTATATATGTGAATGCTATTTTCATAATAGCAAGCAATGTATACATGTTACGTACCTTCTCATTGGTGTGATCATCTGGAGATAGTCTGTTATTGATAATTACTCCTATGTCCTTCTCTCTGTCTGATATGTGTAGAGTTGATCTTCCTGACTTATAATCCCAATCTGTTTTTTTCTCATTTTTACCAAATTTAATTACATGACACTTATCCACATCAAATTCCTCTTGGAGCTCTTTGCAAGAATCTGTGTTAGCAATTTTCCTTTGAATTTTTGCATCATCCGAAAGATACTTACATAGCTTCCATTTCCAGTGTTACTCTGTCATTTATATATACCAAAAACATAATTGGTGCCTGCACTGAGCCCTGTGGCACTCCACTGGTCACTTCCCTCCATGATGAGTAATTTCCCCGTAATATTGTTCTGATTTCGCTTTTTTTTTTTTTTTTTTAGAAAATCCTCCATCCAACAGTAGAGACTGCCTTGGATACCTCCTTGATGGTAGAGTTTCCATAAAAGTCTTTGGTGCAGTACAATGTCTGATGCTTTCTTAAAATCTAAATAGATACTGTCCACCAATCGTTCCCATTTCTGTAATGTTTCTGTAACTCTTATCATAGTAGCTTAACAGATTAGTAACACACGATTTTCCCTTCCTAAAACCGAACTGCCTCTCTATTATCATACCGCGTTCTTCTAGATGTTTTACCCAAACTTCCCTTATCAGCTTTTCTAGTAAATTACTTACAACACTGGTCATTGATACCGGTCAGTAGTTGAGTGGATCCTGTCTATCCCCTTTCTTGAATAGAGGAACAATGTTTGCTTTCTTCCAAATGTCAGGTAATTTCCCTTGACTCAAGGATTCCTTGAATATTGAATACAATGGTCTACTTAGCTCTTCTGCACATTCATGTAGCACCCAACCTGAAATTCCATCAGGACCATTTGCTTTTCCTTTGTCCAATTTACGAAACTCTTCCAGTACTTCTTTTTCTGGTATTTGAATATCTGTAATACGTGTGGGCAAGCATATTCCATATCATCTCTCTCAAAATTTCTTTCTTTTGTAAAAACTGATTGAAAGTATTTATTTAGTGCTTCACAAATATCTTTCTCTTGTGTATAGACGATCCCCTCATCCGTAATGTACTGTATTTTATCTTTAACTTTGGTTTTACTTCAGATGTAGCTGTAAAAAAGCTTAGGTTGATCACTACTTTTATTTACAATGTCCTCCTCAAACTGTCTCTGAGCCTCCCTCCTTATCTTTGTGTAATCATTTCTTGCCTGTTTATAGTTGTTATATGCCCTCTCACTATTGTGTCTTCTGTATCATTTCCACAGCAAGTCTCTTTTTTCTTTTGCTTCTTTACACTCTATACTAAACCATTTCTTTATTTTCATTTCTGTTGCTTTCTGCTGTGGGATGTAATTTTGGACTCCTGTTTCATAAAGATCATAGAATATTCTATGCATAATATTTCAATGTTGTCCTCTAAAATTTCTTTTCCTTTTTTTTTCTAAGAAGTACTTCTTCAGGTCATGATAATTGCCCTTTTTGTACTTCAGACTCTTTTTGTAACTCTCATTGCTGGTAACATCATATGGAATCCAGAAGGCACAATTTAATACTACATGGTCAAGTCCTCTTTTTCTGGTGTTTTCCTTTACATGTTGTGTTAGGAAGAACTGCTGCACAAGATCTAAGAGATTTTGATCCCAGCTGCATTCATGACTTTTTACATCTAGAGTATTCCAATTTATATTTCAACTGAAGTCTTCAGTTAACACAATTCTTTCAGAATTCTCTTCCATTCTATGTAATAATGTTCTTAAACTCTTAATTGTACTTTCTGCCAGGTCTTCATATTCGCCTCTTTCCCAGGTGTTTGTTTTAGGTGGCATGAATAAAATTGCCACAATTAAGTTCCGTTCATGTGTGTGTGTGTGTGTGTGTGTGTGTGTGTGTGTGTGTGTGTGTGTGTGTTAAAAAACGAACAACTTTTATCCAATATTAATCTAAGGTGGCGGAATGGTGCAGAGTAATTTCATGAAAAAGTGTATTGTTTTTAAGAGGAAAATATCAAAGGTAAAGTTCACAGGATTAGGTCAAACGTTTAAAAAGGAAAATAAACCTAAGTTTGCTTATTTTAATGGAATTTAGACCAAATTAGGCAGAACGTGTGAGGAAAAGGCGCGAATTATATGAATCAGTTTTGGGACCACATAGTCAAAGGCCAAGGTCACTGAAAGACAATGTTCAATTGAGAGTTACGATCATATTTTAATAAAGTCGGACGAAGCGACTGATAATAAACAATAACATTTTTTTTTTTTTTTTTGAATAAAAGATCAAAGATCAAGGTCTCATGATAAAGAAAAATCGAACAGTTTTTATCCTATTTAGACAAAGCATCGTTGAACGATTGAGGAAAAAGAAAGAATATAAAAGTTCGACCTTGAGAACAGTCAGTCAAAAGCGAATGTCACAAGGGAAAGGGCAAAGCCAACATACCAAGGCAAGGTCATCAGTTTTTATATCATTTAAGGCAAACTTGGTGGAATGGTTAAGAGTAAGGAAGGAACGAAATGATTCAATAATGAGAACTATCAGTCTAAGACCAAGGTCACAGTGTAAGTTCAGCGATTGACCTGTGAGTCTCTGAAAAATATACCAAAACAATTTTCATTCTGAGTCAGACATGAAGGATGGGTAGAGAATAATCGAACATTGGTCAATGATCAAGGTTACCTAACAAGGTCACCTTAATAGTTTACATCTGCTGTATACCTAACTCTATGAAGGATTCAGGTTTAGGCAATGATAAATTGTTTCGATTTTTAGATCAGTGAAAGAAGGTCACAAGGAGAGGTCAAATGTGAAAGTCACTAGGCAAAGTAAAATCAAACGGGCCTGATATGATTTGAGCCAGACTTGTTGGATGGGTTATAGGTTAGGCAAGAATAGACTGACTCGATTTTGAGTGCAAATATACCAAGGACAAGGTCACAGGTTACAGTAATATATTCAGTCCTTATGCCGGGTGATGTGCACAGGTGTTGCATTCTTTAAGTGAATCTTATTGTTTCTGTTATATTCTAACTAGCTCTCAACTTATGGTCATTATGGGGTAGAACTCACTCATTGCCTAAACAAACTGACAGCCTGAGAGACAGACAGAATGATAAAATGAGGCACTCAGTTATTTATTTAGACGATTTGTCAATTTTTTTATATATAATCATCAGACAATTTTATTCAGCTATCGTGGGAACGCGACCCTTCGGTAAGACACATAGACAAACAGAGCTAATCATTCTCAAATTTAGAAATTCACGTTATCTGCTACTTTATTCTTGCTAGTGCCTCATGAAATTATTCAAATTAGATGAAAAAACACCCCTCTCCTAAGGAAGAAGAGACTTACACACACACACACACACACACACACACACACACACACACACACACACACAACACCCCCCACACACACATCACACACAACACCCCCCCCCACAGACACACAAAGGGAAATATTCTTTTCACTGTCCATTCACATTGATTGTTTATTATACAGTACATCTGTTACCTCTAGATGATAATATTCAGCTTAGACAATATTCAGCGCATCAACAACAACATTTTGACAGCCTGGTAAATACCTGACATCAGGGTCAAACTCCATTATCTTGCTGTACCAACGTGTGACCTTACCATGCAAAGTCTTCCTCTTGAACAAGTCGCGTATGGGTGCATGGTCAGTTAAAACAATTATTCGGTAGCCGAAAATGATATCCCGAAAATGTGCTAACGCCCATACAACTGCTAATGTCTCCAAGTGTGTCACTGAATAATTCTTTTCTGGGGGTGTTAGTGTCCTACTGACATATGCAATGGTGTGTGTTTCACCTTCCTCATCATTTTGCTGTAACACCCCTCCCTGTCCCGAACCTGAGGCGTCCGTGCGCAGGTAAAAAGGTTGAGTATAATCAGGAAACGCTAACACGGGTGCCTCTGTCATGGCTTTCTTGAGGTCATTGAAGCTTTTCTCTTCCAATAATCCCCATTTCCATGTAGCATCCTTCTTAAATATCGTCATCAATGGTGATGCGATAGCAGCATAATTGTGGACAAAACTCCTGTAGAAGCCACTGAGCCCAAGAAAAGAGCGAACGTCATTCTTTGACCTGGGAAGAGCCTTGATGCCATCACCGTCAACTATGTGCCCTAGAAATCTAACACTTGATTTCAGGAATTAACACTTCGACGGCTGGATTTTCAAACCCGTGGATCTTAAGGTTTCCATCATTCGTTTTAATTTACTAAAATGAGTGTCCATGTCGTTGCTCACAATAATTGAATCATCTAGGTACGCTAAGACATCCTGCCCAATCATGTCACCAAACAACTGATTTATCATCCTCTGAAATGTCAAAGGAGCATTCCTCAGTTCAAAAGGCACCCAGAGAAATTCAAAGTGCCCACGGTGAGTGCTAAAGCCAGTGATGGGACGCGACTCTTCGATCAGCTCCACCTGCCAATACCCTGACACTAGATCCAGGCAGGCGATCACAGTATTTCTCCTACCCAGGGACTGTAGTAAGTCTCTGGGATGTGGAATCATACGAGTATAACAATCCAGTATGGTTGCCTTCTTCACTTACCAAAAATCCACAACAGGTCTCACACCACCGTCCTTTTTAGGCACCAGAAAGAGTGGTGCATTCCAAGGTGAGGAAGAAGGCTGAATGACTTCATCATGATACACCTTCTCAACTTCCCCTTCCACTGCTTTCCGTTGGCTGTGCAGCAGACGGTATGCAGGCACATGTATCAGATTTGTACCAAGGCACAAACCAATATGATGCTTCACCTTGTCCATTCTACCCAGCGGTTCTCATGGAAGTGCCACTATGTCGGAGAATTCCTTAAGAAATGCTAGGAATCACATTGTATGGTCAACATTGTCTGCTATCTTCACGTATTGTTCTAGCAAAATTCCTCTCCGAAGATGTGTAGGTTCCGACTGAGTCATTGTTTGTGATGTAACTACGGGAGAGATCACCGGTACATGGTCGACTTCCCTTACGGGAGCACCATAGCACATCAAGTCGCCCGCATAACAACCATCTCTGAGCTTAACTGCGCCACCACTCATATTTACGATAAAAAATGGCATCTTCTGGTCTGGTACGACAATGCTCAGGTGGATTCCAACAACAATGCCTTATGTTTTACGATCTCCGATAAGCATGCCATGTCAGTTCCCTCTAATACATCAGGCACTCGGATGGGAATTTTGCAGAGAGTTCGAATAGGTAAGTGGTGATTCCCACTCACTATAGCCCTGACCTGTTTCCAGTCCATACCCTCTGTTTCGTGTTCATCTGATGATTCCCTTGACTCTTCACTTGTTGGGGTCACAGCTGGTTGAATGGCTCCATTTTGGATGCCACTATCGCCAGCGCTGGTTGTTGTAGGAATAAGGCTCACAAACTCCTTTCCATAAAAGGAAATGGAATGTCTCTGAGGGTGTATAATCACATTATACTCTTCCATGGATTCAAGGCCCAATAACCCATCAGCTGGCAGATGGAAGTCCTCAACCACATAAAACATAGCATGTAATACAGGAGATCGTTTATCTGCCCTCAGGGTCAATGGTACCTGGCTTATGATCTTCATTTTACTCCCTGTCACACCTGTCAAAACGACATTAGGTGCAGATAACGTCCAATTTTTATGAAGCATTAAATGTTTGAGCCTCTCTAGCACTTTACTAGAAATAGTGTTTGGACATGCCCTGGTGTCCACTATCAAAGACACCTGGCCTTTCCCAGTGATCCATGGAATCGACATCAGATCCACCTTTTTGATAGCTGCCACACACGCATCATTGGATTGTATGATCCTTCGGGTTACCTCTGCATGTGGCCCTGAGGTTCCCCCGAACTAACCTGATTGCCCAGTTTCCCTATTTGCAATGTCAATGGGGCGATAGTCCAAAGAATGAGGACACTGCCCATTAGGTACATGCCATGCAGAAGGAAGATTCACCTGAGTTTGCAAGCCAATAATGTTGGTTTTCTTGCCCCATGGATTAGCATAAGGAACATTAGAAAAAAATGGTACTGTCCCTTGCTTTCCAAGTGTCAATGGTGTACTGAACATGCCTGAGATGTAAGTGGGTATGTGAGTGGTAGCATTAATATCAGAGATTAGTGGACCTTGCATTTCTAGTTAAGAGAACAAGGGTGCTGTTGTAGCCTGTTCCTGAATGTCCTCAGTCTCTCCTACACTGGGTGCGCCTTCAGCGAGAGTTGTGGCCATTTCGGACGTAACTTGACACTCGGGAACTGTTGAATAAGTACGACCAGAATACAAATGCAAAGTGTTCAAGTCTTGTTCACTTTCCAGTTTCTTAGAAATTTGCTGACTACCTTCAACCCTATGGTGTCCTTCATTCATATCATATAAGATCTGAATACTCTTATCTAATGTCTCTATCCACGCACAAAATTTTGAGCCTAATTCGCTAGACTCCAAGGAAGCAACTCCTTCTTCCATGATTGGCTTATCTGTATCGCCCCTTAAATTCTGTCCCCACTTCTTCAGTTTATGCATCTAATTTCTGTCAGAAATTATTCCCTTCCAAGTCACAGGAAGTTAAACTTACACAAAAAGATTAGTTATTGCTTTAGCAATAGAGAATAGGACAGAGACAAGATACACAGAAAACACATCTATGTAGGAGAAACTGAGAAACCTTTATTTTTGCACACATTGCCTAACTAACGTGTGTTGCTTAAAGAGTGTATGTCTTGTGGTATGCTATACATGTATGCTACCTAGGTGTCAGATGATGCAGAGGTTCCAGGTAGATTCATACTGCAACTCCACACACTCTCTCACATCCTCATTTGTCAGTTTGTCCCTCCATGTAACTCCACATCCCCCTCTCAAATACCTAATTTCCACTGCTCTCACATTTGACTTGTATCCTTCCATCAATTCCAGACGCTAATACTAATCCACTTCATAACAAAAAATAAGAAAGCAGTGACATTTGAAACTTACTGATACAAGTGCTAGAGCTCAACTTGCTGTCCAGAATATTATGTTAAAGGTTCAAATAAATGTTCGATTAAAATGTTTTAACACACTCGATCCAAAGAATGTATCGAGGATTTCTCGATGCCAGGCCCACGGAACCAAAAATGGTTTGTGTTCGGACACAGCCCAAGACGCCGCTCCCCTCATCCTTCACGCCATCCTCACTCCTTTGCTTCGCGGTTTGAAGCAATTCACGATATTTGGGAAGTGTTACAAAACCTGTGTATGGTATATAAATGCAAATTATATCTGACTGCGTAGCAAGAAACGAACGTCATGCAAAAAGAAAAAAGAGATGTAGTGGCTTGAAACGTAAATTATAGTAGTATTTTCATCAGTATTCAAGTTTTCATGAAGTTCTCTGTGGTAGAGAATAATGCAGCTGAATACCAGTCATCTTCAGGACAGAAGTCATCGTCACTGAGACAAACAGGCAGACAGAGAAAGTGATGGAAAGAAAGTCATACACCTCAATACATGAAATATTACTGTTTTTTAATTCTTACTACCATCAAACATTTTCGGTAAGTCAAGGTGAAAATATACAACTCCCATACACAAAAGAAAATAGACAGACAGGCAGATACTGGAACAGACAGACACACTCCATTAAGATTCAACATGACTATTTCATCCTTGCTAACGGCAAACAATGACTTCAAAACTACGAACAAAAACGCCTCTCCTCTAAGAAGATCGATAGACAGATAGGTACAGGCTCTGCACTGACGATGCACATTGATTACCCGTCCCCGGCCCGGAGGGGCTCGGGGACGGGTATTGTTTTCACTCAGTTTGTTTGTTTGTCTGTTAACAACGTTATGCAAAAAATACTGATGTGATTTTGTTTTACTAAAATTACAGAGATAATGAACTACGACCTTCTGATCACCTGATTAAGTTTTGGGCCAAACTGGGACAAGGCCCAGGCTGCAAGGCTGGTTGTACGGTACGGTACGAAATATTTTTCCGTACTCCGTACCTGGTTAAAATACCGTAATGTATTTTCGTACCGTACCCCAAGTTGTTTTTCCGTACCATACAGAACGGAAAAAATCCGTACCGTAATTCCGTACTTTTATCGTACCATCGGTAAAATATACAGTATCGATTTCTAGGCATAAATCACTAATCACAATAATTCATTACATAATAATATAATTAGAGTTCATGTGTGGACTAAGATATACTCCATTCTTACATATAGTAGTATGTATTTAGAAAGACATGTTGTACTTTAGTGTCATACAAAGTACTATAGAGGCAGGCTCAGGCAGTGAGTGACATGGACTGGACACGTCGTGATCAGGGTTGCTGAGTGACTGTGTCCTGAAGCATACCTGTCAAAATACTCTTGGCTTGCCAGTGCTGCATAAATGTGTGTCTGAATAAAGTGTCAAAATTAGTCAAATATACAAGGAGTTCGTAGTTGCCTGTACTCTCTAAGGCATTATCATGTATTTAACCTGCCCCATCCCGACGTTTTCTGGGCAGTGGTACGCCCCAGTCCCGACATTTTTGGACCTTTTTTTTTTTTTTGGCTCAAACATCTACTTTTGGTGAGAAACATCGAAAATTCATAGAGAAATCGCTCACCTGAGGTTTAAAATACTCGATTCAGGTACGAGTACCTCCTTACCTGACTGGGTTTTCTAACAGGCTGGCACAAAAGAAAACGAGTTCTATGGGAGGGTAACTATTTTATCCACTCATAAACAGTATTTATTTTTTTACTTGGTACGAATTTATATGTAGTACAAGAGTATATTGGTTTTCAAACAGTAATATAGGCATTATAAGCATTGTTTCACTCACTAACTCATCACCATTCATGACATTTTTTTCCCACATTACCTGATCATCATTTCTGACTGTTTCTTCCTCTAATGCTATGTAAACTTTGTCCTCCACATTGTCATCGATTGGGGAATCACTCTGGCCCTGAATGTCTTTATTGGCCAGGTCACTGGTAACAGGTGAATCGCCGAGACAATGGCGTGCAGGGGGGAGGAAGAGGTTATGCGTTGTAAGGCATTCTCCGTGCTTGGCATCTTGTAGAGGAATAGAGGAAGGTGTCCCGTGTATACATGGCAAAAATCACTCGCGAAATCACTCGCGAAAATTGAAAATTGTGCAAATTAGGGACCTTGCAGTTTTGCCGCGTTAATTTATGTCTCCGGGATATGAGTGCACATCATGTGAGGACGTGAATTCACATCTCCGGGACGCGGCGGGTTAAGCCTGGGGTACGGTACGGTACGGAATTTTGCTCGTTTTACCGTACCTAAATCGTACCGTACCATACTTCATGGAAAAAAACGTACCATAATTCCGTACCGTACTTTCAGCCTAAATATCAACCGTACTGTACCGTACCGTAATGCCAGCCTTGCAAGGCTGTAGGTCCCTCAATTTTTTTTTTTTTTCAAAAAATGTAAACGCAAATTGTTCTCGCCATAATTCCTTTCAAACTACCTAAAGGCACATCTTCCAATTATGCATCTTATAACATGACTCATAACATCAGTGCAGTCAATGCCCAGTTAGGAGTAGGGGGGTTAATGTCAGTTGGGTCTGGCCAAAAATTTCAAATGGGCATAAAATCGTCAATTTTTACCCGATATACTCCAACTTATATATGTGGCATCTTTGACTAGGTATTCTGTTGAGTTTATATGTCAACACTAAAATGACTGCCGGGGACGGGTTTGGTGAGCTTTGGCACCATTTCTTGTGTGCTACTGAAATGTTGTTTTATTTGAATTATGTACAAATACAACTCTTCTGGAGAGGAAGACATAAAAAACATACAGATTGACAGAAGGGCACTCTATGAGTAATGTGTTCAAGGAAATTATTTTATACTTTCTCATGATTGCCGATTTTATATCTTGAGTCAATTCTTTCTTTTTTCTAGCCTAAGGTAAAACGCCTCTCACTCATAACAAAACCGTTCTTACTTAATGAAGCGAATTAAATACACCTGCGCTTGCAAAGTAAGAGCGTATTAAATATTGAGCAGAGAGAGAGAGAGAGAGAGAGAGAGATTGATTGATCGCAAATAATTAAAATCTGGCGGCGCAACTGCCAGGGTCATATGCCGCCGGACAACAAAGCAAAACACACAGCAGAACAAAAAGTGCGCATCCAAATTAAAATTGATATCTGTCAGTAGGAATAAAACACTGAAAATAATAAAAAATAGTTTATAAAATATCAATTATTTATAAAAGTGGAAGGAGGCCCGCCTCCTGAAGAAAACTAAAAACATCACTAAAATCACTAGCGGTTTCACGAAGCATCGAGGACAGACAGTAGGCACCATCTGCCCCTTTATGCCTATGGAGGAATCTCTGACGTAGGTCCCCCAAACTCGGACACTCGACAAGCAAGTGACGGACAGTAAGGGGAACAAGGCAGTCATCACAGTACAGTTGAGTTTCACCACACATGAGGAACCCATGTGTAAGCCGTGAATGCCCAATGCGAAGCCTAGCAAGAGCCACCTCCAGTCGCCGAGATATAGAGGGAAGAACCCTTGGCACAACCACTCTCTGAAAGGTTTCTTTTAGTTTATTGTGAGAAACATCATCCCAGTGTCTCTGCGAACATGTAAGAATTGCATACCGCAAGTAAGGTGTTACATCAGAAACAGGAAGTGGTTAGTCAGCTGGGGGCTGTTGAGAAGACGCAGCTTTAGCTAAAGTATCTGCCCTCTCATTGCCCACCACACCAACATGTGCAGGAACCCAACAGAAGTCTACACAGCGGCCATGACGGCCAAGAAGAAAAAGCCACTCTAAAATTGATAAAACCAATGGATGGGATTCATTAAAAGACTCCAGCGCAGACAAAGCAGTACACGAGTCACTAAAAATCACAAAAATGGATTGGGGGAGAGTAAAAATGATTTTAAGAGCATATAAAATTGCGGTCAGTTCTGCCGTATACACTGAAGTAAAGCCAGGAAGGCTACCGCCCCTACTAAAGGAAGGGAAGACAACACCAAATCCTACTCCAGTATCAGTCTTAGACCCATCAGTATAGACGGGGACAGAACCCTTGTGAATGGAGGCATGTTCTAAAAAGAGAGAGAGGGACACCTGAGAGGGAAGTGAGCCCTTTTTTTCAACAACGGACCTACAGAATGTCACGCGAGGGAGTAGCCAAGAACCCACCCTTGGGATCCGATGTGGACAAATTGCCAGTCTTGGGAGAGAGAGGGCTAGCATGACAGACCGGACCCTGTAACCAAATGGCTTTGGGAAATTAGGACGGGTCTCAAAAACAGAGGATCAGGAATCCTGTGAGACAATGGCACAAGAAATTGAGTCTGGAATGCGGTGAAGATGATACCAACACCTCATCATTAGCAACTGACGTCGCAAGTCCAAGGGGAGTACACCAGCATCTACCAACAAACTTGTAATCGGGGATGATCTGAATTCCCCCGGTTGCCAGATGTACACCAGCATGATGCAAAGAATTTAACAACCGGAGGCAGGCATCTGTTGCAGAGGAGTAGATCTCACACCCATACTCAAATTTAGGAAGAATAAGAGACCTATGCAAGAGGAGGAGAGTCTGACGGTCAGCACCCCAAGAGGTATGAGCTAAAACCCTCAAAAGACTCAAAGCTTTAAGACAAGCCACCTTAACAGAGCGAATATGAGGAACCCAGGTTAATCATCTATCAAACAGAAGACCCAGAAACCGCGTCTCTTCCACACAGGATATTCTTCTACCATAGAGATACAAGTCAGGGTCTGGGTGGACTCCTCGAAGACGACAAAAATATATAGCCACTGTCTTTGCTGAAGAAAAATGGAAACCGCGTGTTTCTGCCCAGTTAGAAATTCTATTGAGAGCCAGCTGCAACTTCCTCTCTATCAGAGACATTCTAGACGCGGTGAAGGAAATCGAGAGGTCATCGACATACAGTGATCCTCATACACCATCAGGAAGTACACTGATGATGCTGTTAATGGCTACAGCGAACAGAGTAACACTAAGGATACTCCCCTGTGGTACTCCATCTTCTAGTGCTCGGACATTAGAAAGCACTCCTCCCACTCACACCCTTAAACTTCGGTTAGATAAAAACTGTTGAATAAAAACAGGTAAGTGCCCACGAAGACCAAACTCATGAAGAGAGAGTAAAATACCATGACGCCAGGCAGTGTCATATGCCTTTTCCAGATCGAAGAAGACCGTGACCTGGTGTTGGTTAGTGGAAAAAGCCTCACAGACAGAAGATTCCAAGGACAGTAATGCATCACAGGTAGATCGCATTTTTTGAAAACCATACTGGGCAGGGGATAAGAAGTCACCTCTCTCTAAAAAACACACAAGCCTAACATTGACCATCTTTTCCAAAACTTTACATATACAAGGTGTCAAAGAAAGAGGCCGATAATTCGTCGCCTGTAGGTTGTCCTTACCTGGTTTGGGGATGGGGATAACTACAGCAACACCCCAACAAACCGGAAACTCCCCAGAACACCAAATCTTATTAAACAGTGAAAGCAAAAACAACAGGGACTCATCAGACAGGTGGCGTAAAAAGGCATAAGGAATATCATCATAACCAGGAGAGGAATCATGGCACTGCAACAGAGCTGCCTGAAGTTCAGAAATTGAAAATGGAACATTGTAAGACTCTCCTCCAGCAGAGGCAAAACTGAGACCATGAGACTCTAGGCGTCGACGGTGGCAAGCCGAAGGTGTATCTGCATCCTTCTTTGACACACTGGCAAAATGATCAGCAAGCATTTCTGCAACAGCAAGTGGATCAGCCACAGTTCCACCTGCTGCAGATAAAACAGGAGGGGATGGAACAGTAAACTGTCCTGAAATTTTCCTTACCCGGTTCCACACCTGGGTGATGGAAGTCCTCGAATTGATGCAGGAAACATAACCCTTCCAGGATGAACGCCTGGCCTCCTTTAAAACCCGCCTCATATGAGCTGGTGCCCTCTGAAACACCACCAAATACTTAGGATCCCCACGGTGATGACGAAATCGAGAGAAGGAGACTCGTTTGGCTCTCGCTGCGGAACTGCACTCAGAGTTCCACCAAGGAACCGGACGTGTAGGAAAATAGCCCTTTGTTTTTGGAATAGATAACAGGGCTGCTGAGTGCAACACGGTATTGAAATATGACACAGCCTCAGTAAGACAGCCAAACTCGTTGACAGAAAGGGAAACGGAACTTAATTCCCTGAAACTTGGCCAGTCAGCCTTATCCAGAAGCCAGCGAGGAAGACGTGGCTGAGGTCCACCAGCACTAGAAGTTAAAAGTAATGAAAAATGGTCACTGCCATACAGGTCTGGCAACACATCCCAGTTCAAATCTAAGACAGCATCAGCTGAGCATAGAGACAAATCAATGGCGGTAAAAGTTCCAGTCTACCTATGGAAATAAGTCATTTTATTGGCATTAAAAATGCCTAACTCCTCATCTTCCACTAAAGAGGCCAGCATTACACCCCGAGGGTTGGCCTCACTGTTTCCCCATAGCGGATGGTGAGCATTCATATCTCCTAGTAACAGAAAGGGAGAAGGAAGGTCACGAATAAGGCGTTCCAGATCCGCCCTTTCAACAGTAGCACTAGAAGGAAGATAAAGACTGCAAACTGTATACTGCCGATGTAAAAACATCCGGACAGCAACAGCCTGCAGGGGAGTGGAGATGTCATAAAGACTTTGTAGTTACTTGTAGAGAAGTATATTTTAGACTTGTGGTCGAGTGGCTTTTATATCTTGTAGTAGCTTCCCCACCAAATGTCATGTAGTGACAGGAGAGGTAAAGAATAGTATGGGACTATTTTTATTTGTCTTGGAAATATTAACAAGTCCCTCACACGGAACGAATATAAGTCCCGGGTAGCTACCTCCCTGTCTCGCTATCTGTCTCTCTCTCAAATTGCCAAGCCCTTCTCCCGTCACCTGTCTCCTCTGAGGCCTGTCTCCCTCTCGACCTCTCTGTTCTAAGGCTAACCTCCGTCTGAGCTCTCTTTCCTAAATTCTGGTGTAGCAGGGGTGTGTCACGTGTGTTCCTCGTGGATGGAAAGTTCACGCAGCCTGTGTGTAAGCATGTGTGTATGTGTGTATATGGCCACTAGACGCTGTCTCAAGCATTCCTCGCGTCAGAGTGTGTAAGCATGTTTAGCACTGCTCGATTCTCGCAGACACAACACCTCTCATCATCTGACTCCCTGCTTCTATCTATCTATTTATCTATCTATCTATATAATATGTAGTCTTTACCACACTGCTCGGTCGCGCGAAAATGGCGTACCATCGACATTTAATAGTCATAACATATTAATACATATTATACAGTATATACATTATAATGAACTTATAAGTTAATTAAGTGAAATACATAATATTGTAAAAGTAACATAATTGTATGAATATGTGTATACATATAATATTCATAGTAAATAGTGATTATTCAGTAATATTACATTTTAAACAAGTTGTATACATATTTGAATAAATGCAATGGTTGTTGTATAACACTTGTAAGACGTGCATGTACAACAGACGTACGCATATAATTGTGCAATGGTAATACTGCTAAGTTATACATTACATATTTGAGTTATCACTTTAGTAATGTCTAATATTTCATCTAACTTGTATGATGATGCTGGTAATACAGAATTGTGCTATAATTGTATGACTTATAATATTGTACTAACATTGTGGTACTACATAATTGTAACATTTTATGAATTGTTACAAAATATTGTGTTAATGCATAATTGTGTTGGCCTTATAATTGTAGTTAAAGTTACATAAAAGTTACATCTTGTTAATGCAACTGTTTTGTCGTTACATAATTGCTACATATCGTTTGTAGGTACATAATTGTAGTTAAAGTTACATAAAAGTTACATCTTGTTAATGCAACTGTTACATAATTGGCAAAGTGTAACATAATGCAATCGTTTGTCGTTACATAATTGTTACATATCGTTTGTAGGTACATAATTGTAGTTAGTGTAACATAATGCAATCGTTTGTCGTTACATAATTGTTACATATCGTTTGTAGTTACAAAATTGTAATAATTGCAGTCCTAACATATGCTGCGGTCGATGATAGTGATGATGTGCCATGCCACTTGTGTGTGGAGACAACAATTTGCTTTTTTGTTTGTAGTTTATGTGGTATTTTGGCATATGTAGTACACTTACACTTATTTTCATTTGTTTGTTATGTGATCTTACTCTATTTCTCTTTTTTCCTTCTCACTCTTCTTTCTCTCTTTCCTTTCCTTTTCTTTTTTTTTTTTTTTCTGTATGTATTGATTTTCCATAGTTTGTTTCTCTCTGCTTGTGTACACTTTTTCCATGTTGTTCATGGTTACATAATTACTGGCTAATTTCCTTGGGATACTTTTTTAAAGTTTAGTTTATATTGCACAGATATTATAAAATGATATTATATAGTCCCATATTTTGTTATTTTATATAAAAAATATATACACTATATACAGTATTAACTATACACACTGATTTGTTGTTCACCTGTACCTATCGTGAGTAATATGTGTGTCAGCACGGTGTGGAAATCATTGTCTTCACGATTGTGTTGAAGATGTTCACTCTTGCTAACGGCATTTGTGTTGGCCATTTTTTTTTTCTAGTTTACCTTGTAACTTAATTTGTCTGTTTCCACTAGGTAGCTTTAATTAATAAACGTTAAATACAGTTCTTTTAATTACTCACTGAGTAACCGTGATTGGATATTTTCTTTATCACTTTGTAGATATAATATGTATAGTTGTATATATGAAACACGTATTTTATGTAGGTATAAATGGTAACACTCGTTGACAGTAAATAAATGTTATAATAAATGAATGAATATATACAGTGTAGAATATTTATTGTTGGTGCAAGTATTTAATGATTGAATTATGAAGATAATTGAAGTAGGTATATGAATTTAAGTTGTAACTATACAACACGTTTTATATGTTTGTGCAGAAGCATATTGTCTATCACTGTGTAGAGCGGCTTTTATATCTTGTAGTAGCTTCCCCACCAAATGTCATGTAGTGACAGGAGAGGTAAAGAATAGTATGGGACTATTTTTATTTGTCTTGGAAATATTAACAAGTCCCTCACACGGAACGAATATAAGTCCCGGGTAGCTACCTCCCTGTCTCGCTATCTGTCTCTCTCTCAAATTGCCAAGCCCTTCTCCCGTCACCTGTCTCCTCTGAGGCCTGTCTCCCTCTCGACCTCTCTGTTCTAAGGCTAACCTCCGTCTGAGCTCTCTTTCCTAAATTCTGGTGTAGCAGGGGTGTGTCACGTGTGTTCCTCGTGGATGGAAAGTTCACGCAGCCTGTGTGTAAGCATGTGTGTATGTGTGTATATGGCCACTAGACGCTGTCTCAAGCATTCCTCGCGTCAGAGTGTGTAAGCATGTTTAGCACTGCTCGATTCTCGCAGACACAACACCTCTCATCATCTGACTCCCTGCTTCTATCTATCTATTTATCTATCTATCTATATAATATGTAGTCTTTACCACAGAGATGTCTAGATGATTGTATGGAATATCCTTGCGAAGGAAAATAGCAGCACCTCCATGATGACCTTGGCCCGCACAGGATCAGAATAAAAGGCATGGTAGCCAGAAGGACCGGAAGGAACAGTATCACCCACCATGGTCTCCTGAATACACATGCACAGAGGAGTAAATTGAGAAACCAGATGACACAATTCCTCATAGTTGGCACATAAACCCCGACAGTTCCGCTGGATAATGGAACCCACAATGGAGGAATGATGATTAATTGCGGGACTGTACACCTGACAAGTGAGCGGGTTTCGATTGATGCTTTTGAAGGCCCTTGACAGGAGCCTGCCCAGCACCGGAAACCCGCACCCTCTGTCGAACATCCGTGGGTAAACGAGAGGCTGAGGAAGTAAATTTTACAACACTCCTTCTTGGAGTGGGCATACCAGTTTGTTTGGAAGGTGGCTTGGAGGCTGTTTTTGAAGGTGTGGGACAGCCAGTGCCCCCACCAGAAGCCCCAGAAGTGGAAGTAGAGCCCACAGGTCTAGAGTCATTTGAGGAGGCCATCTTATGCTTCAGATCTGAAGCACCAACGAGCGGTCCAACATCCTCAGGTGGGGACTGAACCAGAGCTGAACCATCAGCCTCAGGTGTATCCTGGCTAGATCCCTCAGCCTGCTGGACAGAGCGAACAAGAGAGTTGTCAACAGAAGGATCAACAACAGAGACCTTAGGTGGCCGGTCTTCATGTTCAGAGGACTCTGATGAACAACGGCGACGTTTACTAGGTACAGATGGAACCTTGGGCATACTGGCTTCATCGGGAGAAAAGGTCCGGTCAATGTGATTGTCTGCCACCACCACAGAAGTGTGCAAGTTTTCAGCCACGGGAGTGGGGGTGGAAACAGTATGAGTAGGGAGTTGGCAAGGTTCATTTTCACAAACAGTGTGAGCGGCAGGGACAGCATCCTGCAAAGCACTAGATAATGAAGTGGGCACTGGGCTGGGTTGAGGCCTTCTCGGAGATATAGGGCAGTGCACTGGCTTTGCAGAAAGGACAGAAGCATAGGTAACACCGGGCTGGAAGAAGTGAGTCTGAGCTCTCTTCTTAGCCTCAGGAAATGAAACCTTCTCAAGTGTTCGAATTGACAAAATCTCCTTTTCTAAGCAGTAGCGAGGACAACTTTTAGAAGATACAGGATGAGGACCCCCACAGTGATAGCATTTAAGGGGTCCTGGACAGTCATCAGTATGACTTGGTCTGCCACAAGAGATACAGACACCAGGGAGGCCAGCCTGTGCACGACGGCAAAAACGGCTAACATGTCCATATCCCTGGCAGTGGAAGCAGCGCTTTGGGGTTGGCACATACGGCTTCACAGGAATCGATAACCATGCTAGTTTCACAGATCTAGGCAATGCCAATCTGTCAAACGTCAAGAACTATTTTGCAGTCGCGGTCAGAATCCCATCTTTTTCTGAAGGGGCTCAACCTTCACCACACCAAACGACCGCAGCTCTTCCAACAGTCACTCCTCCGAGTACTGGAGGACATCCTGAGAGAAAATAACTCTCTTAGTTTGGTTAAATGTTCCATGAGGAACACAGGTAAACGCAGAGCCAGCTACAGAGGTCAGAGACATTAGGCGAGAGCTCTCTTCCGGGGAGGACACCTCAATAAGTATACTTTCATCCCCCTGGGATGAGATCTTGGGCTCTCTTCCAAGGGATGAGACAATGGCACGGTGTAATTCAAAAATATCAATATCTAGGACTGACCCTCCTACCGTGGATTTCATCACCAGATATTTTGCATAAAATGCGGGAACAGGCTCTTCTGTGGTCAGCCCCAGAGCTGTACCTACCCGATGTGACCGCCTCCCAGTCCCAGTTGAACGCTGGGGCAAAGGAGGACATTCACCAGGGGCCTGGTAAGGCTCTAAGGAACAGAGCTAGAGTCGTCAACAAGATTTTGCTTAAAGGCAGCCATATGCATGTACAAAAAACTTCATTCCACCATCCACCCACCCACCATGGAGTCCAACAAGGGGAGGCCTTATGTCAGGGACAGAGCCACTGATGACCCCACGGGTAGCAGAGGAGTACACACAGGTAACCACCGGGGGACCCGGACAAGGGTGACTCCAGGACAATAGGAGCCACCAGGCCCTCCAGTGCCCACTTGACCCTAGCCAACGCATGACCAGCCAATTGACCTGGTCGGGCCCAACCAGGCCGCCATCTAGCCAGAATAAGGGACCAAAGAGGTGTATTGCAAGCTGCAGGGCGCATCGTGCAGCATCGCTCAATCTCCAGGACTCCCTTCTCCCAGCATACGGGACGCCACGCACGGCAAACACGTGGGGAGGCAACAGTCCCGCCCTAGATGGCAAATGGGCAGGGACTAACATCACCAGCAGGCCTCCTCTACCAGTGATGTAGGGGGTGCTTGGTCCACGAGGCCGACAAATGCCGAACCCTACAAAGGTAGGCATGCCTCCAAAGTAGGTAGCACTGCCAGCCACGCTACAAGCCCCACCACCACGTCAAGGTGACCCCCTACAGTGGGGGAGAGAGAGAGAGAGAGAAAGAGAGAGAGAGAGAGAGAGAGAGAGAGAGAGAGAGAGAGAGAGTGTGTTGTGTGTGTGTGTGTGTGTTTTCTTACCTAATTTTATCTTTACAGGAATGAGTCAAGCTCGTACTATCCCGTGTATTAAACCATCCTTGAATTTATGAATAGTTTTGGCATACACTTCTTCATTCAGTAGTTCCATACGTCTTTATCACCTCTCTTTTTATGCAGTTTTTTGCAATGTCCTCTTGCTGATGCTTCCCATATGATATATAATAATTTATGTCTATTATCTCTTCCTCTGAGATGCATTTATATAGCATAATCATGTCTCCCCTTCTCTTTCTCTCCTGCAGCGTTATAGTTTCAATCGTTCAAATCTTTCTCCATAGCTTAGATCCATTAGGCTTGGTACCCATCTTCTGGCTGCCCTTTGTATCGTTTCAATCTTATCTATGTGTTTTGTTGGATGAGGATTCCAGACTACTGATGCATACTCCAATGTTTGTCTGATGAATGATGTTATTATCTTCCTCAGCATATCTTCATTTATATATGTAAATTCTATTTTCATAATAGCAAGCAATGTATACATGTTACGTACCTTCTCATTGGTGTGATCATCTGGAGATAGTCTGTTATTGATAATTACTCCTATGTCCTTCTCTCTGTCTGATATGTGTAGGGTTGATCTTCCTGACTTATAATCCCAATCTGTTTTTTTCTCATTTTTACCAAATTTAATTACATGACACTTATCCACATCAAATTCCTCTTGGAACTCTTTGCAAGAATCTGTGTTAGCAATTTTCCTTTGAATTTTTGCATCATCCGAAAGATATTTACATAGCTTCCATTTCCAGTGTTACTATGTCATTTATATATACCAAAAACATAATTGGTGCCAGCACTGAGCCCTGTGGCACTCCACTGGTCACTTCCCTCCATGATGAGTAATTTCCCCGTAATATTGTTCTGATTTCGCCTTTTTTTTTCTTTTTTTTTTTTTTAAGAAAATCCTCCATCCAACAGTAGAGACTGCCTTGGATACCTCCTTGATGGTAGAGTTTCCATAAAAGTCTTTGGTGCAGTACAATGTCTGATGCTTTCTTAAAATCTAAATAGATACTGTCCACCAATCGTTCCCATTTCTGTAATGTTTCTGTAACTCTTATCATAGTAGCTTAACAGATTAGTAACACACGATTTTCCCTTCCTAAAACCGAACTGCCTCTCTATTATCATACCGCGTTCTTCTAGATGTTTTACCCAAACTTCCCTTATCAGCTTTTCTAGTAAATTACTTACAACACTGGTCATTGATACCGGTCAGTAGTTGAGTGGATCCTGTCTATCCCCTTTCTTGAATAGAGGAACAATGTTTGCTTTCTTCCAAATGTCAGGTAATTTCCCTTGACTCAAGGATTCCTTGAATATTGAATACAATGGTCTACTTAGCTCTTCTGCACATTCATGTAGCACCCTACCTGAATTCCATCAGGACCATTTGCTTTTCCTTTGTCCAATTTACGAAATTCTTCCTGTACTTCTTTTTCTGGTATTTGAATATCTGTAATACGTGTGGGCAAGCATATTCCATATCATCTCTCTCAAAATTTCTTTCTTTTGTAAAAACTGATTGAAAGTATTTATTAAGTGCTTCACAAATGTCTTTCTCTTGTGTATAGACGATCCCCTCATCCGTAATGTACTGTATTTTATCTTTAACTTTGGTTTTACTTCGGATGTAGCTGTAAAAAAAACTTAGGTTGATCACTACTTTTATTTACAATGTTCTCCTCAAACTGTCTCTGAGCCTCCCTCCTTATCTTTGTGTAATCATTTCTTGCCTGTTTATAGTTGTTATATGCCCTCTCACTATTGTGCCCTATGTATCAGTTCCACAGCAAGTCTCTTTTTTCTTTTGCTTCTTTACACTCTATGCTAAACCATTTCTTTATTTTCATTTCTGTTGCTTTCTGCTGTGGGATGTAATTTTGGACTCCTGTTTCATAAAGATCATAGAATATTCTATGCATAATATTTCAATCTTGTCCTCTAAATTTCTTTTCCTTTTTTTTTTCTAAGAAGTACTTCTTCAGGTCATGATAATTGCCCTTTTTGTACTTTAGACTCTTTTTGTAACTCTCATTGCTGGTAACGTCATATGGAATCCAGAAGGCACAATTTAATACTACATGGTCAAGTCCTCTTTTTCTGGTGTTTTCCTTTACATGTTGTGTTAGGAAGAACTGCTGCACAAGATCTAAGAGATTTTGATCCCAGCTGCATTCATGACTTTTTACATCTAGAGTATTCCAATTTATATTTGAACTGAAGTCTTCAGTTAACACAATTCTTTCAGAATTCTCTTCCATTCTATGTAATAATGTTCTTAAACTCTTAATTGTACTTTCTGCCAGGTCTTCATATTCGTCTCTTTCCCAGGTGTTTGTTTTAGGTGGCATGTATAAAATTGCCACATTTAAGTTCCCTTCGTGTGTATGTGTTCTTACCTAATTGTTCTTAACTAATTGTATCTTTACAGGAATGAGTCAAGCTCGTACTGTCCCGTGTCTTAAACCATATTTATCGTACATATCCTTAAATTTGTGAATTGTTTTGGCATACACTATTTCATTCGGTAGTGCATTCCATTGATCAATTGCTCTGTTTGAGAAACTGAATTTCCTTACGTCTTTATCACCTCTCTTCTTATGCAGTTTTTTTTGCAGTGTCCTCTTGCTGATGCTTCTCCATATGTTAAGTAATCATTTATGTCTATTTTCTCCTTCCTGATATGCATTTATATACCATTATCATGTCACCTCGTTTCCTTCTCTCCTGTAGTGTTGGTAGATTCAGTTTATTTAGTCTTTCTTTGTAGCTTAGATCCCTTAAGTTTGGTATCCATCTTGTAGCGGCCCTTTGAACTTTTCAATCTTGTCTATGTGTTTTTTGAGATGAGGACTCCAGACTACTGATGCATATTCCTGGGTTGGTCTAATGAATGATGTTATTATCCTTCTTAGCATGTCTTCATTTATGTATGTGAAATCTATTCTCATATTTGCAAGCAGTGTATATATATTCCGTACCTTCTCACTGTTGTGGTCACCTGGAGATAGTCTGTTATTGATGATCACACCTAGGTCCTTCTCTCTTTCTGATGTGTGTAGGGTTTTATTTCCTAATGTATAATCCCAATCAGGTCTTTTTCCACTTTTACCAAACTTGATTACATGACACTTGTCCACATTGAATTCCATTTGCCATGTATTACTCCATTCATGAAGTTTATTTAATTCTTCTTGGAGCTCTTTACAAGAGTCTGTGTTAGTAATTTTCCTTTGTATTTTTGCATCATCTGCAAACATATTTAGATAGCTTTAATTTCCAGTGTTACTGTTTATATTATTTATATACACTAAAAACATGATTGGTGCCAGCACTGAACCCTGTGGTACTCCACTAGTCACTTCTTTCCATGATGAGTAGTTTCCCCTTAGTACTGTTCTCATTTCTCTTTTTATGAGAAAATCTTGCATCCAACAAAACAGTTTGCCCCGAATTCCTCCTTGATGGTACAGTTTCCATAAAAGTCTTTGGTGTGGTACTGTGTCAAATGCTTTCTTGAAATCTAAATAGATACTGTTCACCCATCCTTCTCTTTCCTGTATTGTGTCTGTTACTCTGTCATTGTAGCTCAACAGATTAGTAACACATGATTTTCCTTTTCTGAAACCAAACTGTCTTTCTGTTATCATATTGTGTTCTTCTAGATGATTTACCTAAGCTTTTCTTATAAGCTTTTCTAATACCTTGCTTACAACACTGTTCAGTGATACTGGTCGGTAGTTGAGTGGATATTGTCTATTCCCTTTTCCTGAAAAAGGGGACAATATTTGCTTTCTTCCAAATATCAGGTAGTTTACCTTGAGTCAAGAATTTCTTGAAAATTAAAAATAATGGTTTACTTAACTCCTTTGCACATTCTCGTAGTACCCAACATGAAATTTCATCAGGACCACTTGCTTTTCCTCTGTCCAATTTACTTAACCCCTTCTGTATTACTTTTTCTGATATTTGTATATCTGGTAGTATGTGTGGACATGCATGTTCCACATAGTCCCTCTCAAAATTTTTTTCTTCTGTAAAAACTAGTTGAAAATTCTTATTTAGTGCTTCACAAATATCTTTCTCTTGTGTATAGGTGATTCCCTCTTCCGTAATGGATTGTATTACATCTTTTACTTTGGTTTTGCTTCTGATGTAGCTGTAAAATAGCTTTGGTTGATCAGTACTTTTCTTTATTATATCCTCCTCAAACTGTTTTTGGGCTTCCCTCCTTATTCTTGTATAATCGTTTCTTGCCTGTTTGTAATTATTATATGCCCTTTCACTATTGTGTCTTCTGTATCTATTCCACAACAAATCTCTTCTTTCTTTTGATTTTTTACATTCTGTATTGAACCATTTCTGTATATTCTTATCTGCTTCTTTGTGCTGTGGGATGTACTTCTGGACTCCTATTTCATAAAATTCACAGAATTTTTTATATACAGCATTTAAATCTTGTCCTCTAAGCTCATTTTCCCAATCAACTTCTAAGAAATACTTCTTGAGGTCTTGATAATTTCCCTTTTTATAGTTTAGGCTCTTTTTGTAACATTCATTGCTGTTAACTATGTCATATGCTATCCTGAAGTTGTAATTTAGTACTGCATGATCGCTTTTGCCGAGTGGTGGGTGATATATTAAACCGTCAATATCATTTTCTTGCCTAGTAAATATGAGATCTAGCACTGAAGGTACATCGAGTCCTCTTTTTCTGTTGGTTTCCCTCACATGTTGCATTAGGAAAAACTCTTGCACGAGATCCAGGAGCTTTTGGTCCCAACAGCTTTCTTGGCTAATTATATCCAGAGTATTCCAATTTATATTTGTATTAAAATCTCCAGCTAGTACAATTCTTTCCGATTTCTCTTCCATTTAACCCACGGCGTCCCGTCGACATTCTTTAACGTCCACACGTTTTGTCACTGCCAATCCCGTCGACGTACATAAACGCGAAAAAATTGTAAGGTCCCTAATTTGCACAATTTTCAATTTTCGCGAGTCATTTTTGGTACGTATACACGTGACACTTTCCTCAACAAGATGCCAGGCAGGGACAATGCCTTACCATTGTCTCAGCAATTCACCTGTTATCAGTGACCTGGCCAGTATAGCCATGTCATGCCATGGTACGAAATTCAGGGCCAGAGTGTTTCCCCAAACAATGACAATGTGGAGGACAAACTTTACATAGCATTAGAGGAAGAAACAGCTAGAAATGATGATCAGGTAATGTGGCAAAAAAAGGTCAGGTATTAGTGAGTGAAACAATGCTTATAATGCCTATATTACTGCTTGAAAACCAATATACTCTTGTACAACATATAAATTCGTACCAACTAAATAAATAAATACAGTTTATGAGTGGTGTCAAATAGTTATCCTCCCATAGAACTCGTTTTCTTTGGTGCCAGCCTGATAGAAAACCCAGTAAGGTAAGGAGGTACTCCTACCTGTAATGAGTATTTTAAACCTCAGGTGAGCGATTTCTCTATGAATTTTCGATGTTTCTCACCAAAAGCGAAGGTTTGAGCCAAAAAAAAAAAAAAAAAATCCAAAAATGGTTGGGATTGGGAGGAGTCAGTGGTGGAAAAGTGGTCGGGATGGGGCAGGTTAATGTAGTAATGCTCTTAAAGTCTGAATTGTACTCTCTGCCAGGTCATCATATTCGTCTCTTTCCCATGTGTTTGATCTGGGTGGCATGTAGAAATTGGCTACAATTACTTTCCCTTCAGATGTGTTGATCTCTACTGCAATTAGTTCAACTTGTGAGGGTATATCTAGTTTTATTTCATTGACTTTTAGATTTTTCTTTGTTAATATTATAATTCCTCCTCCTTTTGTGTGTGTTCTTACCTAATTGTATCTTTACAGGAATGAGTCAAGCTCGTACTGTCCCGTGTCTTAAACCATATTTATCGTACATATCCTTAAATTTGTGAATTGTTTTGGCACACACTATTTCATTCGGTAGTGCATTCCATTGATCAATTGCTCTGTTTGGGAAATTGAATTTCCTTACGTCTTTATCACCTCTCTTCTTATGCAGTTTTTTGCAGTGTCCTCTTGCTGATGCTTCTCCATATGTTACGTAATCATACATGTCTATTTTCTCCTTCCCTGATATGCACTTATATAGCATTATCATGTCACCTCTTTTCCTTCTCCTGTAGTGTTGGTAGATTCAGTTTATTTAGTCTTTCTTCGTAGCTTAGGTCCCTTAAGCTTGGTATCCATCTTGTAGCGGCCCTTTGAACTTTTTCAATCTTGTCTATGTGTTATTTGAGATGAGGACTCCAGACTACTGATGCATATTCCTGGGTTGGTCTAATGAATGATGTTATTATCCTTCTTAGCATGTCTTCATTTATGTATGTGAATGCTATTCTCATATTTACAAGCAGTGTATACATGTTCCGTACCTTCTTGCTGATGTGGTCAGCCGGAGATAGTCTGTTATTGATAATCACACCTAGGTCCTTCTCTCTTTCTGAAATGTATAAGGTTTTATTTCCTAACTTATAATCCCAATCAGGTCTTTTTCCACTTTTACCAAACTTGATTACATGACACTTGTCCACATTGAATTCCATTTGCCATGTATTACTCCATTCATGAAGTTTATTTAATTCTTATTGTAGCTCTTTACAAGAGTCTGTGTTAGTAATTCTCCTTTGTATTTTTGCATCATCTGCAAACATATTCAGATAGCTCTCATTTCCAGTGTTACTGTTTATATCATTTATATACACTAAAAACATGACTGGTGCATACCTTGCTTACAACACTGGTCAGTGATACTGGTCGGTAGTTGAGTGGATATTGTCTATTTCCTTTCTTGAATAAGGGGACAATATTTGCATTCTTCCAAATATCAGGTAGTTTACCTTGACTCAAAGATTTCTCGTAGTACCCAACATGAAATTTCATCAGGACCACTTGCTTTTCCTCTGTCTAATTTACTTAACGCCTCCTGTATTACTTTTTCTGCTATTTGTATATCTGGCAGTATGTGTGGACATGCATGTTCCACATAGTCCCTCTCAAAATTTTTTTCTTCTGTAAAAACTAATTGGAAATTCTTATTTAGTGCTTCACAAATATCTTTCTCTTGCGTATAAGTGATTCCCTCGTCCGTAATGGATTGTATTACATCTTTTACTTTGGTTTTGCTTCTGATGTAGCTGTAAAATAGCTTTGGTTGATCAGTACTTTTCTTTATTATATCCTCCTCAAACTGTTTTTGGGCTTCCCTCCTTATTCTTGTATAATCGTTTCTTGCCTGTTTGTAATTATTATATGCCCTTTCACTATTGTGTCTTCTGTATCTATTCCACAACAAATCTCTTCTTTCTTTTGATTTTTTACATTCTGTATTGAACCATTTCTGTATATTCTTATCTGCTTCTTTGTGCTGTGGGATGTACTTCTGGACTCCTATTTCATAAAATTCACAGAATTTTTTATATACAGCATTTAAATCTTGTCCTCTAAGCTCATTTTCCCAATCAACTTCTAAGAAATACTTCTTGAGGTCTTGATAATTTCCCTTTTTATAGTTTAGGCTCTTTTTGTAACATTCATTGCTGTTAACTATGTCATATGCTATCCTGAAGTTGTAATTTAGTACTGCATGATCGCTTTTGCCGAGTGGTGGGTGATATATTAAACCGTCAATATCATTTTCTTGCCTAGTAAATATGAGATCTAGCACTGAAGGTACATCGAGTCCTCTTTTTCTGTTGGTTTCCCTCACATGTTGCATTAGGAAAAACTCTTGCACGAGATCCAGGAGCTTTTGGTCCCAACAGCTTTCTTGGCTAATTATATCCAGAGTATTCCAATTTATATTTGTATTAAAATCTCCAGCTAGTACAATTCTTTCCGATTTCTCTTCCATTTAACCCACGGCGTCCCGTCGACATTCTTTAACGTCCACACGTTTTGTCACTGCCAATCCCGTCGACGTACATAAACGCGAAAAAATTGTAAGGTCCCTAATTTGCACAATTTTCAATTTTCGCGAGTCATTTTTGGTACGTATACACGTGACACTTTCCTCAACAAGATGCCAGGCAGGGACAATGCCTTACCCAGCATGACCTCCTCCCCCCCCCTGCATGCCATTGTCTCAGCAATTCACCTGTTATCAGTGACCTGGCCAGTATAGCCATGTCATGCCATGGTACGAAATTCAGGGCCAGAGTGTTTCCCCAAACAATGACAATGTGGAGGACAAACTTTACATAGCATTAGAGGAAGAAACAGCTAGAAATGATGATCAGGTAATGTGGCAAAAAAAGGTCAGGTATTAGTGAGTGAAACAATGCTTATAATGCCTATATTACTGCTTGAAAACCAATATACTCTTGTACAACATATAAATTCGTACCAACTAAATAAATAAATACAGTTTATGAGTGGTGTCAAATAGTTATCCTCCCATAGAACTCGTTTTCTTTGGTGCCAGCCTGATAGAAAACCCAGTAAGGTAAGGAGGTACTCCTACCTGTAATGAGTATTTTAAACCTCAGGTGAGCGATTTCTCTATGAATTTTCGATGTTTCTCACCAAAAGCGAAGGTTTGAGCCAAAAAAAAAAAAAAAAATCCTAAAATGGTCGGGATTGGAGGGAGTCAGTGGTGGAAAAGTGGTCGGGATGGGGCAGGTTAATGTAGTAATGCTCTTAAAGTCTGAATTGTACTCTCTGCCAGGTCATCATATTCGTCTCTTTCCCATGTGTTTGATCTGGGTGGCATGTAGAAATTGGCTACAATTACTTTCCCTTCAGATGTGTTGATCTCTACTGCAATTAGTTCAACTTGTGAGGGTATATCTAGTTTTATTTCATTGACTTTTAGATTTTTCTTTGTTAATATTATAATTCCTCCTCCTTTTGTGTGTGTTCTTACCTAATTGTATCTTTACAGGAATGAGTCAAGCTCGTACTGTCCCGTGTCTTAAACCATATTTATCGTACATATCCTTAAATTTGTGAATTGTTTTGGCACACACTATTTCATTCGGTAGTGCATTCCATTGATCAATTGCTCTGTTTGGGAAATTGAATTTCCTTACGTCTTTATCACCTCTCTTCTTATGCAGTTTTTTGCAGTGTCCTCTTGCTGATGCTTCTCCATATGTTACGTAATCATACATGTCTATTTTCTCCTTCCCTGATATGCACTTATATAGCATTATCATGTCACCTCTTTTCCTTCTCTCCTGTAGTGTTGGTAGATTCAGTTTATTTAGTCTTTCTTCGTAGCTTAGGTCCCTTAAGCTTGGTATCCATCTTGTAGCGGCCCTTTGAACTTTTTCAATCTTGTCTATGTGTTATTTGAGATGAGGACTCCAGACTACTGATGCATATTCCTGGGTTGGTCTAATGAATGATGTTATTATCCTTCTTAGCATGTCTTCATTTATGTATGTGAATGCTATTCTCATATTTACAAGCAGTGTATACATGTTCCGTACCTTCTTGCTGATGTGGTCAGCCGGAGATAGTCTGTTATTGATAATCACACCTAGGTCCTTCTCTCTTTCTGAAATGTATAAGGTTTTATTTCCTAACTTATAATCCCAATCAGGTCTTTTTCCACTTTTACCAAACTTGATTACATGACACTTGTCCACATTGAATTCCATTTGCCATGTATTACTCCATTCATGAAGTTTATTTAATTCTTATTGTAGCTCTTTACAAGAGTCTGTGTTAGTAATTCTCCTTTGTATTTTTGCATCATCTGCAAACATATTCAGATAGCTCTCATTTCCAGTGTTACTGTTTATATCATTTATATACACTAAAAACATGACTGGTGCATACCTTGCTTACAACACTGGTCAGTGATACTGGTCGGTAGTTGAGTGGATATTGTCTATTTCCTTTCTTGAATAAGGGGACAATATTTGCATTCTTCCAAATATCAGGTAGTTTACCTTGACTCAAAGATTTCTCGTAGTACCCAACATGAAATTTCATCAGGACCACTTGCTTTTCCTCTGTCTAATTTACTTAACGCCTCCTGTATTACTTTTTCTGCTATTTGTATATCTGGCAGTATGTGTGGACATGCATGTTCCACATAGTCCCTCTCAAAATTTTTTTCTTCTGTAAAAACTAATTGGAAATTCTTATTTAGTGCTTCACAAATATCTTTCTCTTGCGTATAAGTGATTCCCTCGTCCGTAATGGATTGTATTACATCTTTTACTTTGGTTTTGCTTCTGATGTAGCTGTAAAATAGCTTTGGTTGATCAGTACTTTTCTTTATTATATCCTCCTCAAACTGTTTTTGGGCTTCCCTCCTTATTCTTGTATAATCGTTTCTTGCCTGTTTGTAATTATTATATGCCCTTTCACTATTGTGTCTTCTGTATCTATTCCACAACAAATCTCTTCTTTCTTTTGATTTTTTACATTCTGTATTGAACCATTTCTGTATATTCTTATCTGCTTCTTTGTGCTGTGGGATGTACTTCTGGACTCCTATTTCATAAAATTCACAGAATTTTTTATATACAGCATTTAAATCTTGTCCTCTAAGCTCATTTTCCCAATCAACTTCTAAGAAATACTTCTTGAGGTCTTGATAATTTCCCTTTTTATAGTTTAGGCTCTTTTTGTAACATTCATTGCTGTTAACTATGTCATATGCTATCCTGAAGTTGTAATTTAGTACTGCATGATCGCTTTTGCCGAGTGGTGGGTGATATATTAAACCGTCAATATCATTTTCTTGCCTAGTAAATATGAGATCTAGCACTGAAGGTACATCGAGTCCTCTTTTTCTGTTGGTTTCCCTCACATGTTGCATTAGGAAAAACTCTTGCACGAGATCCAGGAGCTTTTGGTCCCAACAGCTTTCTTGGCTAATTATATCCAGAGTATTCCAATTTATATTTGTATTAAAATCTCCAGCTAGTACAATTCTTTCCGATTTCTCTTCCATTTAACCCACGGCGTCCCGTCGACATTCTTTAACGTCCACACGTTTTGTCACTGCCAATCCCGTCGACGTACATAAACGCGAAAAAATTGTAAGGTCCCTAATTTGCACAATTTTCAATTTTCGCGAGTCATTTTTGGTACGTATACACGTGACACTTTCCTCAACAAGATGCCAGGCAGGGACAATGCCTTACCCAGCATTGTCTCAGCAATTCACCTGTTATCAGTGACCTGGCCAGTATAGCCATGTCATGCCATGGTACGAAATTCAGGGCCAGAGTGTTTCCCCAAACAATGACAATGTGGAGGACAAACTTTACATAGCATTAGAGGAAGAAACAGCTAGAAATGATGATCAGGTAATGTGGCAAAAAAAGGTCAGGTATTAGTGAGTGAAACAATGCTTATAATGCCTATATTACTGCTTGAAAACCAATATACTCTTGTACAACATATAAATTCGTACCAACTAAATAAATAAATACAGTTTATGAGTGGTGTCAAATAGTTATCCTCCCATAGAACTCGTTTTCTTTGGTGCCAGCCTGATAGAAAACCCAGTAAGGTAAGGAGGTACTCCTACCTGTAATGAGTATTTTAAACCTCAGGTGAGCGATTTCTCTATGAATTTTCGATGTTTCTCACCAAAAGCGAAGGTTTGAGCCAAAAAAAAAAAAAAATCCTAAAATGGTCGGGATTGGAGGGAGTCAGTGGTGGAAAAGTGGTCGGGATGGGGCAGGTTAATGTAGTAATGCTCTTAAAGTCTGAATTGTACTCTCTGCCAGGTCATCATATTCGTCTCTTTCCCATGTGTTTGATCTGGGTGGCATGTAGAAATTGGCTACAATTACTTTCCCTTCAGATGTGTTGATCTCTACTGCAATTAGTTCAACTTGTGAGGGTATATCTAGTTTTATTTCATTGACTTTTAGATTTTTCTTTGTTAATATTATAATTCCTCCTCCTTTTGTGTGTGTTCTTACCTAATTGTATCTTTACAGGAATGAGTCAAGCTCGTACTGTCCCGTGTCTTAAACCATATTTATCGTACATATCCTTAAATTTGTGAATTGTTTTGGCACACACTATTTCATTCGGTAGTGCATTCCATTGATCAATTGCTCTGTTTGGGAAATTGAATTTCCTTACGTCTTTATCACCTCTCTTCTTATGCAGTTTTTTGCAGTGTCCTCTTGCTGATGCTTCTCCATATGTTACGTAATCATACATGTCTATTTTCTCCTTCCCTGATATGCACTTATATAGCATTATCATGTCACCTCTTTTCCTTCTCTCCTGTAGTGTTGGTAGATTCAGTTTATTTAGTCTTTCTTCGTAGCTTAGGTCCCTTAAGCTTGGTATCCATCTTGTAGCGGCCCTTTGAACTTTTTCAATCTTGTCTATGTGTTATTTGAGATGAGGACTCCAGACTACTGATGCATATTCCTGGGTTGGTCTAATGAATGATGTTATTATCCTTCTTAGCATGTCTTCATTTATGTATGTGAATGCTATTCTCATATTTACAAGCAGTGTATACATGTTCCGTACCTTCTTGCTGATGTGGTCAGCCGGAGATAGTCTGTTATTGATAATCACACCTAGGTCCTTCTCTCTTTCTGAAATGTATAAGGTTTTATTTCCTAACTTATAATCCCAATCAGGTCTTTTTCCACTTTTACCAAACTTGATTACATGACACTTGTCCACATTGAATTCCATTTGCCATGTATTACTCCATTCATGAAGTTTATTTAATTCTTATTGTAGCTCTTTACAAGAGTCTGTGTTAGTAATTCTCCTTTGTATTTTTGCATCATCTGCAAACATATTCAGATAGCTCTCATTTCCAGTGTTACTGTTTATATCATTTATATACACTAAAAACATGACTGGTGCATACCTTGCTTACAACACTGGTCAGTGATACTGGTCGGTAGTTGAGTGGATATTGTCTATTTCCTTTCTTGAATAAGGGGACAATATTTGCATTCTTCCAAATATCAGGTAGTTTACCTTGACTCAAAGATTTCTCGTAGTACCCAACATGAAATTTCATCAGGACCACTTGCTTTTCCTCTGTCTAATTTACTTAACGCCTCCTGTATTACTTTTTCTGCTATTTGTATATCTGGCAGTATGTGTGGACATGCATGTTCCACATAGTCCCTCTCAAAATTTTTTCTTCCGTAAAAACTAATTGGAAATTCTTATTTAGTGCTTCACAAATATCTTTCTCTTGCGTATAAGTGATTCCCTCGTCCGTAATGGATTGTATTACATCTTTTACTTTGGTTTTGCTTCTGATGTAGCTGTAAAATAGCTTTGGTTGATCAGTACTTTTCTTTATTATATCCTCCTCAAACTGTTTTTGGGCTTCCCTCCTTATTCTTGTATAATCGTTTCTTGCCTGTTTGTAATTATTATATGCCCTTTCACTATTGTGTCTTCTGTATCTATTCCACAACAAATCTCTTCTTTCTTTTGATTTTTTACATTCTGTATTGAACCATTTCTGTATATTCTTATCTGCTTCTTTGTGCTGTGGGATGTACTTCTGGACTCCTATTTCATAAAATTCACAGAATTTTTTATATACAGCATTTAAATCTTGTCCTCTAAGCTCATTTTCCCAATCAACTTCTAAGAAATACTTCTTGAGGTCTTGATAATTTCCCTTTTTATAGTTTAGGCTCTTTTTGTAACATTCATTGCTGTTAACTATGTCATATGCTATCCTGAAGTTGTAATTTAGTACTGCATGATCGCTTTTGCCGAGTGGTGGGTGATATATTAAACCGTCAATATCATTTTCTTGCCTAGTAAATATGAGATCTAGCACTGAAGGTACATCGAGTCCTCTTTTTCTGTTGGTTTCCCTCACATGTTGCATTAGGAAAAACTCTTGCACGAGATCCAGGAGCTTTTGGTCCCAACAGCTTTCTTGGCTAATTATATCCAGAGTATTCCAATTTATATTTGTATTAAAATCTCCAGCTAGTACAATTCTTTCCGATTTCTCTTCCATTTAACCCACGGCGTCCCGTCGACATTCTTTAACGTCCACACGTTTTGTCACTGCCAATCCCGTCGACGTACATAAACGCGAAAAAATTGTAAGGTCCCTAATTTGCACAATTTTCAATTTTCGCGAGTCATTTTTGGTACGTATACACGTGACACTTTCCTCAACAAGATGCCAGGCAGGGACAATGCCTTACCCAGCATGACCTCCCCCCCCCTGCATGCCATTGTCTCAGCAATTCACCTGTTATCAGTGACCTGGCCAGTATAGCCATGTCATGCCATGGTACGAAATTCAGGGCCAGAGTGTTTCCCCAAACAATGACAATGTGGAGGACAAACTTTACATAGCATTAGAGGAAGAAACAGCTAGAAATGATGATCAGGTAATGTGGCAAAAAAAGGTCAGGTATTAGTGAGTGAAACAATGCTTATAATGCCTATATTACTGCTTGAAAACCAATATACTCTTGTACAACATATAAATTCGTACCAACTAAATAAATAAATACAGTTTATGAGTGGTGTCAAATAGTTATCCTCCCATAGAACTCGTTTTCTTTGGTGCCAGCCTGATAGAAAACCCAGTAAGGTAAGGAGGTACTCCTACCTGTAATGAGTATTTTAAACCTCAGGTGAGCGATTTCTCTATGAATTTTCGATGTTTCTCACCAAAAGCGAAGGTTTGAGCCAAAAAAAAAAAAATTCCTAAAATGGTCGGGATTGGAGGGAGTCAGTGGTGGAAAAGTGGTCGGGATGGGGCAGGTTAATGTAGTAATGCTCTTAAAGTCTGAATTGTACTCTCTGCCAGGTCATCATATTCGTCTCTTTCCCATGTGTTTGATCTGGGTGGCATGTAGAAATTGGCTACAATTACTTTCCCTTCAGATGTGTTGATCTCTACTGCAATTAGTTCAACTTGTGAGGGTATATCTAGTTTTATTTCATTGACTTTTAGATTTTTCTTTGTTAATATTATAATTCCTCCTCCTTTTGTGTGTGTTCTTACCTAATTGTATCTTTACAGGAATGAGTCAAGCTCGTACTGTCCCGTGTCTTAAACCATATTTATCGTACATATCCTTAAATTTGTGAATTGTTTTGGCACACACTATTTCATTCGGTAGTGCATTCCATTGATCAATTGCTCTGTTTGGGAAATTGAATTTCCTTACGTCTTTATCACCTCTCTTCTTATGCAGTTTTTTGCAGTGTCCTCTTGCTGATGCTTCTCCATATGTTACGTAATCATACATGTCTATTTTCTCCTTCCCTGATATGCACTTATATAGCATTATCATGTCACCTCTTTTCCTTCTCTCCTGTAGTGTTGGTAGATTCAGTTTATTTAGTCTTTCTTCGTAGCTTAGGTCCCTTAAGCTTGGTATCCATCTTGTAGCGGCCCTTTGAACTTTTTCAATCTTGTCTATGTGTTATTTGAGATGAGGACTCCAGACTACTGATGCATATTCCTGGGTTGGTCTAATGAATGATGTTATTATCCTTCTTAGCATGTCTTCATTTATGTATGTGAATGCTATTCTCATATTTACAAGCAGTGTATACATGTTCCGTACCTTCTTGCTGATGTGGTCAGCCGGAGATAGTCTGTTATTGATAATCACACCTAGGTCCTTCTCTCTTTCTGAAATGTATAAGGTTTTATTTCCTAACTTATAATCCCAATCAGGTCTTTTTCCACTTTTACCAAACTTGATTACATGACACTTGTCCACATTGAATTCCATTTGCCATGTATTACTCCATTCATGAAGTTTATTTAATTCTTATTGTAGCTCTTTACAAGAGTCTGTGTTAGTAATTCTCCTTTGTATTTTTGCATCATCTGCAAACATATTCAGATAGCTCTCATTTCCAGTGTTACTGTTTATATCATTTATATACACTAAAAACATGACTGGTGCATACCTTGCTTACAACACTGGTCAGTGATACTGGTCGGTAGTTGAGTGGATATTGTCTATTTCCTTTCTTGAATAAGGGGACAATATTTGCATTCTTCCAAATATCAGGTAGTTTACCTTGACTCAAAGATTTCTCGTAGTACCCAACATGAAATTTCATCAGGACCACTTGCTTTTCCTCTGTCTAATTTACTTAACGCCTCCTGTATTACTTTTTCTGCTATTTGTATATCTGGCAGTATGTGTGGACATGCATGTTCCACATAGTCCCTCTCAAAATTTTTTTCTTCTGTAAAAACTAATTGGAAATTCTTATTTAGTGCTTCACAAATATCTTTCTCTTGCGTATAAGTGATTCCCTCGTCCGTAATGGATTGTATTACATCTTTTACTTTGGTTTTGCTTCTGATGTAGCTGTAAAATAGCTTTGGTTGATCAGTACTTTTCTTTATTATATCCTCCTCAAACTGTTTTTGGGCTTCCCTCCTTATTCTTGTATAATCGTTTCTTGCCTGTTTGTAATTATTATATGCCCTTTCACTATTGTGTCTTCTGTATCTATTCCACAACAAATCTCTTCTTTCTTTTGATTTTTTACATTCTGTATTGAACCATTTCTGTATATTCTTATCTGCTTCTTTGTGCTGTGGGATGTACTTCTGGACTCCTATTTCATAAAATTCACAGAATTTTTTATATACAGCATTTAAATCTTGTCCTCTAAGCTCATTTTCCCAATCAACTTCTAAGAAATACTTCTTGAGGTCTTGATAATTTCCCTTTTTATAGTTTAGGCTCTTTTTGTAACATTCATTGCTGTTAACTATGTCATATGCTATCCTGAAGTTGTAATTTAGTACTGCATGATCGCTTTTGCCGAGTGGTGGGTGATATATTAAACCGTCAATATCATTTTCTTGCCTAGTAAATATGAGATCTAGCACTGAAGGTACATCGAGTCCTCTTTTTCTGTTGGTTTCCCTCACATGTTGCATTAGGAAAAACTCTTGCACGAGATCCAGGAGCTTTTGGTCCCAACAGCTTTCTTGGCTAATTATATCCAGAGTATTCCAATTTATATTTGTATTAAAATCTCCAGCTAGTACAATTCTTTCCGATTTCTCTTCCATTTAACCCACGGCGTCCCGTCGACATTCTTTAACGTCCACACGTTTTGTCACTGCCAATCCCGTCGACGTACATAAACGCGAAAAAATTGTAAGGTCCCTAATTTGCACAATTTTCAATTTTCGCGAGTCATTTTTGGTACGTATACACGTGACACTTTCCTCAACAAGATGCCAGGCAGGGACAATGCCTTACCCAGCATTGTCTCAGCAATTCACCTGTTATCAGTGACCTGGCCAGTATAGCCATGTCATGCCATGGTACGAAATTCAGGGCCAGAGTGTTTCCCCAAACAATGACAATGTGGAGGACAAACTTTACATAGCATTAGAGGAAGAAACAGCTAGAAATGATGATCAGGTAATGTGGCAAAAAAAGGTCAGGTATTAGTGAGTGAAACAATGCTTATAATGCCTATATTACTGCTTGAAAACCAATATACTCTTGTACAACATATAAATTCGTACCAACTAAATAAATAAATACAGTTTATGAGTGGTGTCAAATAGTTATCCTCCCATAGAACTCGTTTTCTTTGGTGCCAGCCTGATAGAAAACCCAGTAAGGTAAGGAGGTACTCCTACCTGTAATGAGTATTTTAAACCTCAGGTGAGCGATTTCTCTATGAATTTTCGATGTTTCTCACCAAAAGCGAAGGTTTGAGCCAAAAAAAAAAAAAAAAATCCTAAAATGGTCGGGATTGGAGGGAGTCAGTGGTGGAAAAGTGGTCGGGATGGGGCAGGTTAATGTAGTAATGCTCTTAAAGTCTGAATTGTACTCTCTGCCAGGTCATCATATTCGTCTCTTTCCCATGTGTTTGATCTGGGTGGCATGTAGAAATTGGCTACAATTACTTTCCCTTCAGATGTGTTGATCTCTACTGCAATTAGTTCAACTTGTGAGGGTATATCTAGTTTTATTTCATTGACTTTTAGATTTTTCTTTGTTAATATTATAATTCCTCCTCCTTTTGTGTGTGTTCTTACCTAATTGTATCTTTACAGGAATGAGTCAAGCTCGTACTGTCCCGTGTCTTAAACCATATTTATCGTACATATCCTTAAATTTGTGAATTGTTTTGGCACACACTATTTCATTCGGTAGTGCATTCCATTGATCAATTGCTCTGTTTGGGAAATTGAATTTCCTTACGTCTTTATCACCTCTCTTCTTATGCAGTTTTTTGCAGTGTCCTCTTGCTGATGCTTCTCCATATGTTACGTAATCATACATGTCTATTTTCTCCTTCCCTGATATGCACTTATATAGCATTATCATGTCACCTCTTTTCCTTCTCTCCTGTAGTGTTGGTAGATTCAGTTTATTTAGTCTTTCTTCGTAGCTTAGGTCCCTTAAGCTTGGTATCCATCTTGTAGCGGCCCTTTGAACTTTTTCAATCTTGTCTATGTGTTATTTGAGATGAGGACTCCAGACTACTGATGCATATTCCTGGGTTGGTCTAATGAATGATGTTATTATCCTTCTTAGCATGTCTTCATTTATGTATGTGAATGCTATTCTCATATTTACAAGCAGTGTATACATGTTCCGTACCTTCTTGCTGATGTGGTCAGCCGGAGATAGTCTGTTATTGATAATCACACCTAGGTCCTTCTCTCTTTCTGAAATGTATAAGGTTTTATTTCCTAACTTATAATCCCAATCAGGTCTTTTTCCACTTTTACCAAACTTGATTACATGACACTTGTCCACATTGAATTCCATTTGCCATGTATTACTCCATTCATGAAGTTTATTTAATTCTTATTGTAGCTCTTTACAAGAGTCTGTGTTAGTAATTCTCCTTTGTATTTTTGCATCATCTGCAAACATATTCAGATAGCTCTCATTTCCAGTGTTACTGTTTATATCATTTATATACACTAAAAACATGACTGGTGCATACCTTGCTTACAACACTGGTCAGTGATACTGGTCGGTAGTTGAGTGGATATTGTCTATTTCCTTTCTTGAATAAGGGGACAATATTTGCATTCTTCCAAATATCAGGTAGTTTACCTTGACTCAAAGATTTCTCGTAGTACCCAACATGAAATTTCATCAGGACCACTTGCTTTTCCTCTGTCTAATTTACTTAACGCCTCCTGTATTACTTTTTCTGCTATTTGTATATCTGGCAGTATGTGTGGACATGCATGTTCCACATAGTCCCTCTCAAAATTTTTTCTTCTGTAAAAACTAATTGGAAATTCTTATTTAGTGCTTCACAAATATCTTTCTCTTGCGTATAAGTGATTCCCTCGTCCGTAATGGATTGTATTGCATCTTTTACTTTGGTTTTGCTTCTGATGTAGCTGTAAAATAGCTTTGGTTGATCAGTACTTTTCTTTATTATATCCTCCTCAAACTGTTTTTGGGCTTCCTCCTTATTCTTGTATAATCGTTTCTTGCCTGTTTGTAATTATTATATGCCCTTTCACTATTGTGTCTTCTGTATCTATTCCACAACAAATCTCTTCTTTCTTTTGATTTTTTACATTCTGTATTGAACCATTTCTGTATATTCTTATCTGCTTCTTTGTGCTGTGGGATGTACTTCTGGACTCCTATTTCATAAAATTCACAGAATTTTTTATATACAGCATTTAAATCTTGTCCTCTAAGCTCATTTTCCCAATCAACTTCTAAGAAATACTTCTTGAGGTCTTGATAATTTCCCTTTTTATAGTTTAGGCTCTTTTTGTAACATTCATTGCTGTTAACTATGTCATATGCTATCCTGAAGTTGTAATTTAGTACTGCATGATCGCTTTTGCCGAGTGGTGGGTGATATATTAAACCGTCAATATCATTTTCTTGCCTAGTAAATATGAGATCTAGCACTGAAGGTACATCGAGTCCTCTTTTTCTGTTGGTTTCCCTCACATGTTGCATTAGGAAAAACTCTTGCACGAGATCCAGGAGCTTTTGGTCCCAACAGCTTTCTTGGCTAATTATATCCAGAGTATTCCAATTTATATTTGTATTAAAATCTCCAGCTAGTACAATTCTTTCCGATTTCTCTTCCATTTAACCCACGGCGTCCCGTCGACATTCTTTAACGTCCACACGTTTTGTCACTGCCAATCCCGTCGACGTACATAAACGCGAAAAAATTGTAAGGTCCCTAATTTGCACAATTTTCAATTTTCGCGAGTCATTTTTGGTACGTATACACGTGACACTTTCCTCAACAAGATGCCAGGCAGGGACAATGCCTTACCCAGCATGACCTCCCCCCCCCTGCATGCCATTGTCTCAGCAATTCACCTGTTATCAGTGACCTGGCCAGTATAGCCATGTCATGCCATGGTACGAAATTCAGGGCCAGAGTGTTTCCCCAAACAATGACAATGTGGAGGACAAACTTTACATAGCATTAGAGGAAGAAACAGCTAGAAATGATGATCAGGTAATGTGGCAAAAAAAGGTCAGGTATTAGTGAGTGAAACAATGCTTATAATGCCTATATTACTGCTTGAAAACCAATATACTCTTGTACAACATATAAATTCGTACCAACTAAATAAATAAATACAGTTTATGAGTGGTGTCAAATAGTTATCCTCCCATAGAACTCGTTTTCTTTGGTGCCAGCCTGATAGAAAACCCAGTAAGGTAAGGAGGTACTCCTACCTGTAATGAGTATTTTAAACCTCAGGTGAGCGATTTCTCTATGAATTTTCGATGTTTCTCACCAAAAGCGAAGGTTTGAGCCAAAAAAAAAAAAAAAAAAATCCTAAAATGGTCGGGATTGGAGGGAGTCAGTGGTGGAAAAGTGGTCGGGATGGGGCAGGTTAATGTAGTAATGCTCTTAAAGTCTGAATTGTACTCTCTGCCAGGTCATCATATTCGTCTCTTTCCCATGTGTTTGATCTGGGTGGCATGTAGAAATTGGCTACAATTACTTTCCCTTCAGATGTGTTGATCTCTACTGCAATTAGTTCAACTTGTGAGGGTATATCTAGTTTTATTTCATTGACTTTTAGATTTTTCTTTGTTAATATTATAATTCCTCCTCCTTTTGTGTGTGTTCTTACCTAATTGTATCTTTACAGGAATGAGTCAAGCTCGTACTGTCCCGTGTCTTAAACCATATTTATCGTACATATCCTTAAATTTGTGAATTGTTTTGGCACACACTATTTCATTCGGTAGTGCATTCCATTGATCAATTGCTCTGTTTGGGAAATTGAATTTCCTTACGTCTTTATCACCTCTCTTCTTATGCAGTTTTTTGCAGTGTCCTCTTGCTGATGCTTCTCCATATGTTACGTAATCATACATGTCTATTTTCTCCTTCCCTGATATGCACTTATATAGCATTATCATGTCACCTCTTTTCCTTCTCTCCTGTAGTGTTGGTAGATTCAGTTTATTTAGTCTTTCTTCGTAGCTTAGGTCCCTTAAGCTTGGTATCCATCTTGTAGCGGCCCTTTGAACTTTTTCAATCTTGTCTATGTGTTATTTGAGATGAGGACTCCAGACTACTGATGCATATTCCTGGGTTGGTCTAATGAATGATGTTATTATCCTTCTTAGCATGTCTTCATTTATGTATGTGAATGCTATTCTCATATTTACAAGCAGTGTATACATGTTCCGTACCTTCTTGCTGATGTGGTCAGCCGGAGATAGTCTGTTATTGATAATCACACCTAGGTCCTTCTCTCTTTCTGAAATGTATAAGGTTTTATTTCCTAACTTATAATCCCAATCAGGTCTTTTTCCACTTTTACCAAACTTGATTACATGACACTTGTCCACATTGAATTCCATTTGCCATGTATTACTCCATTCATGAAGTTTATTTAATTCTTATTGTAGCTCTTTACAAGAGTCTGTGTTAGTAATTCTCCTTTGTATTTTTGCATCATCTGCAAACATATTCAGATAGCTCTCATTTCCAGTGTTACTGTTTATATCATTTATATACACTAAAAACATGACTGGTGCATACCTTGCTTACAACACTGGTCAGTGATACTGGTCGGTAGTTGAGTGGATATTGTCTATTTCCTTTCTTGAATAAGGGGACAATATTTGCATTCTTCCAAATATCAGGTAGTTTACCTTGACTCAAAGATTTCTCGTAGTACCCAACATGAAATTTCATCAGGACCACTTGCTTTTCCTCTGTCTAATTTACTTAACGCCTCCTGTATTACTTTTTCTGCTATTTGTATATCTGGCAGTATGTGTGGACATGCATGTTCCACATAGTCCCTCTCAAAATTTTTTTCTTCTGTAAAAACTAATTGGAAATTCTTATTTAGTGCTTCACAAATATCTTTCTCTTGCGTATAAGTGATTCCCTCGTCCGTAATGGATTGTATTACATCTTTTACTTTGGTTTTGCTTCTGATGTAGCTGTAAAATAGCTTTGGTTGATCAGTACTTTTCTTTATTATATCCTCCTCAAACTGTTTTTGGGCTTCCCTCCTTATTCTTGTATAATCGTTTCTTGCCTGTTTGTAATTATTATATGCCCTTTCACTATTGTGTCTTCTGTATCTATTCCACAACAAATCTCTTCTTTCTTTTGATTTTTTACATTCTGTATTGAACCATTTCTGTATATTCTTATCTGCTTCTTTGTGCTGTGGGATGTACTTCTGGACTCCTATTTCATAAAATTCACAGAATTTTTTATATACAGCATTTAAATCTTGTCCTCTAAGCTCATTTTCCCAATCAACTTCTAAGAAATACTTCTTGAGGTCTTGATAATTTCCCTTTTTATAGTTTAGGCTCTTTTTGTAACATTCATTGCTGTTAACTATGTCATATGCTATCCTGAAGTTGTAATTTAGTACTGCATGATCGCTTTTGCCGAGTGGTGGGTGATATATTAAACCGTCAATATCATTTTCTTGCCTAGTAAATATGAGATCTAGCACTGAAGGTACATCGAGTCCTCTTTTTCTGTTGGTTTCCCTCACATGTTGCATTAGGAAAAACTCTTGCACGAGATCCAGGAGCTTTTGGTCCCAACAGCTTTCTTGGCTAATTATATCCAGAGTATTCCAATTTATATTTGTATTAAAATCTCCAGCTAGTACAATTCTTTCCGATTTCTCTTCCATTTAACCCACGGCGTCCCGTCGACATTCTTTAACGTCCACACGTTTTGTCACTGCCAATCCTGTCGACGTACATAAACGCGAAAAAATTGTAAGGTCCCTAATTTGCACAATTTTCAATTTTCGCGAGTCATTTTTGGTACGTATACACGTGACACTTTCCTCAACAAGATGCCAGGCAGGGACAATGCCTTACCCAGCATGACCTCCTCCCCCCCCCTGCATCCCATTGTCTCAGCAATTCACCTGTTATCAGTGACCTGGCCAGTATAGCCATGTCATGCCATGGTACGAAATTCAGGGCCAGAGTGTTTCCCCAAACAATGACAATGTGGAGGACAAACTTTACATAGCATTAGAGGAAGAAACAGCTAGAAATGATGATCAGGTAATGTGGCAAAAAAGGTCAGGTATTAGTGAGTGAAACAATGCTTATAATACCTATATTACTGCTTGAAAACCAATATACTCTTGTACAACATATAAATTCGTACCAACTAAATAAATAAATACAGTTTATGAGTGGTGTCAAATAGTTATCCTCCCATAGAACTCGTTTTCTTTGGTGCCAGCCTGATAGAAAACCCAGTAAGGTAAGGAGGTACTCCTACCTGTAATGAGTATTTTAAACCTCAGGTGAGCGATTTCTCTATGAATTTTCGATGTTTCTCACCAAAAGCGAAGGTTTGAGCCAAAAAAAAAAAATCCTAAAATGGTCGGGATTGGAGGGAGTCAGTGGTGGAAAAGTGGTCGGGATGGGGCAGGTTAATGTAGTAATGCTCTTAAAGTCTGAATTGTACTCTCTGCCAGGTCATCATATTCGTCTCTTTCCCATGTGTTTGATCTGGGTGGCATGTAGAAATTGGCTACAATTACTTTCCCTTCAGATGTGTTGATCTCTACTGCAATTAGTTCAACTTGTGAGGGTATATCTAGTTTTATTTCATTGACTTTTAGATTTTTCTTTGTTAATATTATAATTCCTCCTCCTTTTGTGTGTGTTCTTACCTAATTGTATCTTTACAGGAATGAGTCAAGCTCGTACTGTCCCGTGTCTTAAACCATATTTATCGTACATATCCTTAAATTTGTGAATTGTTTTGGCACACACTATTTCATTCGGTAGTGCATTCCATTGATCAATTGCTCTGTTTGGGAAATTGAATTTCCTTACGTCTTTATCACCTCTCTTCTTATGCAGTTTTTTGCAGTGTCCTCTTGCTGATGCTTCTCCATATGTTACGTAATCATACATGTCTATTTTCTCCTTCCCTGATATGCACTTATATAGCATTATCATGTCACCTCTTTTCCTTCTCTCCTGTAGTGTTGGTAGATTCAGTTTATTTAGTCTTTCTTCGTAGCTTAGGTCCCTTAAGCTTGGTATCCATCTTGTAGCGGCCCTTTGAACTTTTTCAATCTTGTCTATGTGTTATTTGAGATGAGGACTCCAGACTACTGATGCATATTCCTGGGTTGGTCTAATGAATGATGTTATTATCCTTCTTAGCATGTCTTCATTTATGTATGTGAATGCTATTCTCATATTTACAAGCAGTGTATACATGTTCCGTACCTTCTTGCTGATGTGGTCAGCCGGAGATAGTCTGTTATTGATAATCACACCTAGGTCCTTCTCTCTTTCTGAAATGTATAAGGTTTTATTTCCTAACTTATAATCCCAATCAGGTCTTTTTCCACTTTTACCAAACTTGATTACATGACACTTGTCCACATTGAATTCCATTTGCCATGTATTACTCCATTCATGAAGTTTATTTAATTCTTATTGTAGCTCTTTACAAGAGTCTGTGTTAGTAATTCTCCTTTGTATTTTTGCATCATCTGCAAACATATTCAGATAGCTCTCATTTCCAGTGTTACTGTTTATATCATTTATATACACTAAAAACATGACTGGTGCATACCTTGCTTACAACACTGGTCAGTGATACTGGTCGGTAGTTGAGTGGATATTGTCTATTTCCTTTCTTGAATAAGGGGACAATATTTGCATTCTTCCAAATATCAGGTAGTTTACCTTGACTCAAAGATTTCTCGTAGTACCCAACATGAAATTTCATCAGGACCACTTGCTTTTCCTCTGTCTAATTTACTTAACGCCTCCTGTATTACTTTTTCTGCTATTTGTATATCTGGCAGTATGTGTGGACATGCATGTTCCACATAGTCCCTCTCAAAATTTTTTTCTTCTGTAAAAACTAATTGGAAATTCTTATTTAGTGCTTCACAAATATCTTTCTCTTGCGTATAAGTGATTCCCTCGTCCGTAATGGATTGTATTGCATCTTTTACTTTGGTTTTGCTTCTGATGTAGCTGTAAAATAGCTTTGGTTGATCAGTACTTTTCTTTATTATATCCTCCTCAAACTGTTTTTGGGCTTCCCTCCTTATTCTTGTATAATCGTTTCTTGCCTGTTTGTAATTATTATATGCCCTTTCACTATTGTGTCTTCTGTATCTATTCCACAACAAATCTCTTCTTTCTTTTGATTTTTTACATTCTGTATTGAACCATTTCTGTATATTCTTATCTGCTTCTTTGTGCTGTGGGATGTACTTCTGGACTCCTATTTCATAAAATTCACAGAATTTTTTATATACAGCATTTAAATCTTGTCCTCTAAGCTCATTTTCCCAATCAACTTCTAAGAAATACTTCTTGAGGTCTTGATAATTTCCCTTTTTATAGTTTAGGCTCTTTTTGTAACATTCATTGCTGTTAACTATGTCATATGCTATCCTGAAGTTGTAATTTAGTACTGCATGATCGCTTTTGCCGAGTGGTGGGTGATATATTAAACCGTCAATATCATTTTCTTGCCTAGTAAATATGAGATCTAGCACTGAAGGTACATCGAGTCCTCTTTTTCTGTTGGTTTCCCTCACATGTTGCATTAGGAAAAACTCTTGCACGAGATCCAGGAGCTTTTGGTCCCAACAGCTTTCTTGGCTAATTATATCCAGAGTATTCCAATTTATATTTGTATTAAAATCTCCAGCTAGTACAATTCTTTCCGATTTCTCTTCCATTTAACCCACGGCGTCCCGTCGACATTCTTTAACGTCCACACGTTTTGTCACTGCCAATCCCGTCGACGTACATAAACGCGAAAAAATTGTAAGGTCCCTAATTTGCACAATTTTCAATTTTCGCGAGTCATTTTTGGTACGTATACACGTGACACTTTCCTCAACAAGATGCCAGGCAGGGACAATGCCTTACCCAGCATGACCTCATACGCTCCCTGCATGCCATTGTCTCAGCAATTCACCTGTTATCAGTGACCTGGCCAGTATAGCCATGTCATGCCATGGTACGAAATTCAGGGCCAGAGTGTTTCCCCAAACAATGACAATGTGGAGGACAAACTTTACATAGCATTAGAGGAAGAAACAGCTAGAAATGATGATCAGGTAATGTGGCAAAAAAAGGTCAGGTATTAGTGAGTGAAACAATGCTTATAATGCCTATATTACTGCTTGAAAACCAATATACTCTTGTACAACATATAAATTCGTACCAACTAAATAAATAAATACAGTTTATGAGTGGTGTCAAATAGTTATCCTCCCATAGAACTCGTTTTCTTTGGTGCCAGCCTGATAGAAAACCCAGTAAGGTAAGGAGGTACTCCTACCTGTAATGAGTATTTTAAACCTCAGGTGAGCGATTTCTCTATGAATTTTCGATGTTTCTCACCAAAAGCGAAGGTTTGAGCCAAAAAAAAAAAATCCTAAAATGGTCGGGATTGGAGGGAGTCAGTGGTGGAAAAGTGGTCGGGATGGGGCAGGTTAATGTAGTAATGCTCTTAAAGTCTGAATTGTACTCTCTGCCAGGTCATCATATTCGTCTCTTTCCCATGTGTTTGATCTGGGTGGCATGTAGAAATTGGCTACAATTACTTTCCCTTCAGATGTGTTGATCTCTACTGCAATTAGTTCAACTTGTGAGGGTATATCTAGTTTTATTTCATTGACTTTTAGATTTTTCTTTGTTAATATTATAATTCCTCCTCCTTTTGTGTGTGTTCTTACCTAATTGTATCTTTACAGGAATGAGTCAAGCTCGTACTGTCCCGTGTCTTAAACCATATTTATCGTACATATCCTTAAATTTGTGAATTGTTTTGGCACACACTATTTCATTCGGTAGTGCATTCCATTGATCAATTGCTCTGTTTGGGAAATTGAATTTCCTTACGTCTTTATCACCTCTCTTCTTATGCAGTTTTTTGCAGTGTCCTCTTGCTGATGCTTCTCCATATGTTACGTAATCATACATGTCTATTTTCTCCTTCCCTGATATGCACTTATATAGCATTATCATGTCACCTCTTTTCCTTCTCTCCTGTAGTGTTGGTAGATTCAGTTTATTTAGTCTTTCTTCGTAGCTTAGGTCCCTTAAGCTTGGTATCCATCTTGTAGCGGCCCTTTGAACTTTTTCAATCTTGTCTATGTGTTATTTGAGATGAGGACTCCAGACTACTGATGCATATTCCTGGGTTGGTCTAATGAATGATGTTATTATCCTTCTTAGCATGTCTTCATTTATGTATGTGAATGCTATTCTCATATTTACAAGCAGTGTATACATGTTCCGTACCTTCTTGCTGATGTGGTCAGCCGGAGATAGTCTGTTATTGATAATCACACCTAGGTCCTTCTCTCTTTCTGAAATGTATAAGGTTTTATTTCCTAACTTATAATCCCAATCAGGTCTTTTTCCACTTTTACCAAACTTGATTACATGACACTTGTCCACATTGAATTCCATTTGCCATGTATTACTCCATTCATGAAGTTTATTTAATTCTTATTGTAGCTCTTTACAAGAGTCTGTGTTAGTAATTCTCCTTTGTATTTTTGCATCATCTGCAAACATATTCAGATAGCTCTCATTTCCAGTGTTACTGTTTATATCATTTATATACACTAAAAACATGACTGGTGCATACCTTGCTTACAACACTGGTCAGTGATACTGGTCGGTAGTTGAGTGGATATTGTCTATTTCCTTTCTTGAATAAGGGGACAATATTTGCATTCTTCCAAATATCAGGTAGTTTACCTTGACTCAAAGATTTCTCGTAGTACCCAACATGAAATTTCATCAGGACCACTTGCTTTTCCTCTGTCTAATTTACTTAACGCCTCCTGTATTACTTTTTCTGCTATTTGTATATCTGGCAGTATGTGTGGACATGCATGTTCCACATAGTCCCTCTCAAAATTTTTTTCTTCTGTAAAAACTAATTGGAAATTCTTATTTAGTGCTTCACAAATATCTTTCTCTTGCGTATAAGTGATTCCCTCGTCCGTAATGGATTGTATTGCATCTTTTACTTTGGTTTTGCTTCTGATGTAGCTGTAAAATAGCTTTGGTTGATCAGTACTTTTCTTTATTATATCCTCCTCAAACTGTTTTTGGGCTTCCCTCCTTATTCTTGTATAATCGTTTCTTGCCTGTTTGTAATTATTATATGCCCTTTCACTATTGTGTCTTCTGTATCTATTCCACAACAAATCTCTTCTTTCTTTTGATTTTTTACATTCTGTATTGAACCATTTCTGTATATTCTTATCTGCTTCTTTGTGCTGTGGGATGTACTTCTGGACTCCTATTTCATACAGTTCACAGAATTTTATATATACAGCATTTAAATCTTGTCCTCTAAGCTCATTTTCCCAATCAACTTCTAAGAAATACTTCTTGAGGTCTTGATAATTTCCCTTTTTATAGTTTAGGCTCTTTTTGTAACATTCATTGCTGTTAACTATGTCATATGCTATCCTGAAGTTGTAATTTAGTACTGCATGATCGCTTTTGCCGAGTGGTGGGTGATATATTAAACCGTCAATATCATTTTCTTGCCTAGTAAATATGAGATCTAGCACTGAAGGTACATCGAGTCCTCTTTTTCTGTTGGTTTCCCTCACATGTTGCATTAGGAAAAACTCTTGCACGAGATCCAGGAGCTTTTGGTCCCAACAGCTTTCTTGGCTAATTATATCCAGAGTATTCCAATTTATATTTGTATTAAAATCTCCAGCTAGTACAATTCTTTCCGATTTCTCTTCCATTTAACCCACGGCGTCCCGTCGACATTCTTTAACGTCCACACGTTTTGTCACTGCCAATCCCGTCGACGTACATAAACATGAAAAAATTGTAAGGTCCCTAATTTGCACAATTTTCAATTTTCGCGAGTCATTTTTGGTACGTATACACGTGACACTTTCCTCAACAAGATGCCAGGCAGGGACAATGCCTTACCCAGCATGACCTCCTCCCCCCCCCTGCATGCCATTGTCTCAGCAATTCACCTGTTATCAGTGACCTGGCCAGTATAGCCATGTCATGCCATGGTACGAAATTCAGGGCCAGAGTGTTTCCCCAAACAATGACAATGTGGAGGACAAACTTTACATAGCATTAGAGGAAGAAACAGCTAGAAATGATGATCAGGTAATGTGGCAAAAAAAGGTCAGGTATTAGTGAGTGAAACAATGCTTATAATGCCTATATTACTACTTGAAAACCAATATACTCTTGTACAACATATAAATTCGTACCAACTAAATAAATAAATACAGTTTATGAGTGGTGTCAAATAGTTATCCTCCCATAGAACTCGTTTTCTTTGGTGCCAGCCTGATAGAAAACCCAGTAAGGTAAGGAGGTACTCCTACCTGTAATGAGTATTTTAAACCTCAGGTGAGCGATTTCTCTATGAATTTTCGATGTTTCTCACCAAAAGCGAAGGTTTGAGCCAAAAAAAAAAAAATTCCTAAAATGGTCGGGATTGGAGGGAGTCAGTGGTGGAAAAGTGGTCGGGATGGGGCAGGTTAATGTAGTAATGCTCTTAAAGTCTGAATTGTACTCTCTGCCAGGTCATCATATTCGTCTCTTTCCCATGTGTTTGATCTGGGTGGCATGTAGAAATTGGCTACAATTACTTTCCCTTCAGATGTGTTGATCTCTACTGCAATTAGTTCAACTTGTGAGGGTATATCTAGTTTTATTTCATTGACTTTTAGATTTTTCTTTGTTAATATTATAATTCCTCCTCCTTTTGTGTGTGTTCTTACCTAATTGTATCTTTACAGGAATGAGTCAAGCTCGTACTGTCCCGTGTCTTAAACCATATTTATCGTACATATCCTTAAATTTGTGAATTGTTTTGGCACACACTATTTCATTCGGTAGTGCATTCCATTGATCAATTGCTCTGTTTGGGAAATTGAATTTCCTTACGTCTTTATCACCTCTCTTCTTATGCAGTTTTTTGCAGTGTCCTCTTGCTGATGCTTCTCCATATGTTACGTAATCATACATGTCTATTTTCTCCTTCCCTGATATGCACTTATATAGCATTATCATGTCACCTCTTTTCCTTCTCTCCTGTAGTGTTGGTAGATTCAGTTTATTTAGTCTTTCTTCGTAGCTTAGGTCCCTTAAGCTTGGTATCCATCTTGTAGCGGCCCTTTGAACTTTTTCAATCTTGTCTATGTGTTATTTGAGATGAGGACTCCAGACTACTGATGCATATTCCTGGGTTGGTCTAATGAATGATGTTATTATCCTTCTTAGCATGTCTTCATTTATGTATGTGAATGCTATTCTCATATTTACAAGCAGTGTATACATGTTCCGTACCTTCTTGCTGATGTGGTCAGCCGGAGATAGTCTGTTATTGATAATCACACCTAGGTCCTTCTCTCTTTCTGAAATGTATAAGGTTTTATTTCCTAACTTATAATCCCAATCAGGTCTTTTTCCACTTTTACCAAACTTGATTACATGACACTTGTCCACATTGAATTCCATTTGCCATGTATTACTCCATTCATGAAGTTTATTTAATTCTTATTGTAGCTCTTTACAAGAGTCTGTGTTAGTAATTCTCCTTTGTATTTTTGCATCATCTGCAAACATATTCAGATAGCTCTCATTTCCAGTGTTACTGTTTATATCATTTATATACACTAAAAACATGACTGGTGCATACCTTGCTTACAACACTGGTCAGTGATACTGGTCGGTAGTTGAGTGGATATTGTCTATTTCCTTTCTTGAATAAGGGGACAATATTTGCATTCTTCCAAATATCAGGTAGTTTACCTTGACTCAAAGATTTCTCGTAGTACCCAACATGAAATTTCATCAGGACCACTTGCTTTTCCTCTGTCTAATTTACTTAACGCCTCCTGTATTACTTTTTCTGCTATTTGTATATCTGGCAGTATGTGTGGACATGCATGTTCCACATAGTCCCTCTCAAAATTTTTTCTTCTGTAAAAACTAATTGGAAATTCTTATTTAGTGCTTCACAAATATCTTTCTCTTGCGTATAAGTGATTCCCTCGTCCGTAATGGATTGTATTGCATCTTTTACTTTGGTTTTGCTTCTGATGTAGCTGTAAAATAGCTTTGGTTGATCAGTACTTTTCTTTATTATATCCTCCTCAAACTGTTTTTGGGCTTCCCTCCTTATTCTTGTATAATCGTTTCTTGCCTGTTTGTAATTATTATATGCCTTTCACTATTGTGTCTTCTGTATCTATTCCACAACAAATCTCTTCTTTCTTTTGATTTTTTACATTCTGTATTGAACCATTTCTGTATATTCTTATCTGCTTCTTTGTGCTGTGGGATGTACTTCTGGACTCCTATTTCATAAAATTCACAGAATTTTTTATATACAGCATTTAAATCTTGTCCTCTAAGCTCATTTTCCCAATCAACCTCTAAGAAATACTTCTTGAGGTCTTGATAATTTCCCTTTTTATAGTTTAGGCTCTTTTTGTAACATTCATTGCTGTTAACTATGTCATATGCTATCCTGAAGTTGTAATTTAGTACTGCATGATCGCTTTTGCCGAGTGGTGGGTGATATATTAAACCGTCAATATCATTTTCTTGCCTAGTAAATATGAGATCTAGCACTGAAGGTACATCGAGTCCTCTTTTTCTGTTGGTTTCCCTCACACATGTTGCATTAGGAAAAACTCTTGCACGAGATCCAGGAGCTTTTGGTCGCAACAGCTTTCTTGGCTAATTATATCCAGAGTATTCCAATTTATATTTGTATTAAAATCTCCAGCTAGTACAATTCTTTCCGATTTCTCTTCCATTTAACCCACGGCGTCCCGTCGACATTCTTTAACGTCCACACGTTTTGTCACTGCCAATCCCGTCGACGTACATAAACGCGAAAAAATTGTAAGGTCCCTAATTTGCACAATTTTCAATTTTCGCGAGTCATTTTTGGTACGTATACACGTGACACTTTCCTCAACAAGATGCCAGGCAGGGACAATGCCTTACCCAGCATGACCTCCTCCCCCCCCCCTGCATGCCATTGTCTCAGCAATTCACCTGTTATCAGTGACCTGGCCAGTATAGCCATGTCATGCCATGGTACGAAATTCAGGGCCAGAGTGTTTCCCCAAACAATGACAATGTGGAGGACAAACTTTACATAGCATTAGAGGAAGAAACAGCTAGAAATGATGATCAGGTAATGTGGCAAAAAAAGGTCAGGTATTAGTGAGTGAAACAATGCTTATAATGCCTATATTACTGCTTGAAAACCAATATACTCTTGTACAACATATAAATTCGTACCAACTAAATAAATAAATACAGTTTATGAGTGGTGTCAAATAGTTATCCTCCCATAGAACTCGTTTTCTTTGGTGCCAGCCTGATAGAAAACCCAGTAAGGTAAGGAGGTACTCCTACCTGTAATGAGTATTTTAAACCTCAGGTGAGCGATTTCTCTATGAATTTTCGATGTTTCTCACCAAAAGCGAAGGTTTGAGCCAAAAAAAAAAAAAAATCCTAAAATGTTCAGGATTGGAGGGAGTCAGTGGTGGAAAAGTGGTCGGGATGGGGCAGGTTAATGTAGTAATGCTCTTAAAGTCTGAATTGTACTCTCTGCCAGGTCATCATATTCGTCTCTTTCCCATGTGTTTGATCTGGGTGGCATGTAGAAATTGGCTACAATTACTTTCCCTTCAGATGTGTTGATCTCTACTGCAATTAGTTCAACTTGTGAGGGTATATCTAGTTTTATTTCATTGACTTTTAGATTTTTCTTTGTTAATATTATAATTCCTCCTCCTTTTGTGTGTGTTCTTACCTAATTGTATCTTTACAGGAATGAGTCAAGCTCGTACTGTCCCGTGTCTTAAACCATATTTATCGTACATATCCTTAAATTTGTGAATTGTTTTGGCACACACTATTTCATTCGGTAGTGCATTCCATTGATCAATTGCTCTGTTTGGGAAATTGAATTTCCTTACGTCTTTATCACCTCTCTTCTTATGCAGTTTTTTGCAGTGTCCTCTTGCTGATGCTTCTCCATATGTTACGTAATCATACATGTCTATTTTCTCCTTCCCTGATATGCACTTATATAGCATTATCATGTCACCTCTTTTCCTTCTCTCCTGTAGTGTTGGTAGATTCAGTTTATTTAGTCTTTCTTCGTAGCTTAGGTCCCTTAAGCTTGGTATCCATCTTGTAGCGGCCCTTTGAACTTTTTCAATCTTGTCTATGTGTTATTTGAGATGAGGACTCCAGACTACTGATGCATATTCCTGGGTTGGTCTAATGAATGATGTTATTATCCTTCTTAGCATGTCTTCATTTATGTATGTGAATGCTATTCTCATATTTACAAGCAGTGTATATTTACAAGCAGTGTATACATGTTCCGTACCTTCTTGCTGATGTGGTCAGCCGGAGATAGTCTGTTATTGATAATCACACCTAGGTCCTTCTCTCTTTCTGAAATGTATAAGGTTTTATTTCCTAACTTATAATCCCAATCAGGTCTTTTTCCACTTTTACCAAACTTGATTACATGACACTTGTCCACATTGAATTCCATTTGCCATGTATTACTCCATTCATGAAGTTTATTTAATTCTTATTGTAGCTCTTTACAAGAGTCTGTGTTAGTAATTCTCCTTTGTATTTTTGCATCATCTGCAAACATATTCAGATAGCTCTCATTTCCAGTGTTACTGTTTATATCATTTATATACACTAAAAACATGACTGGTGCATACCTTGCTTACAACACTGGTCAGTGATACTGGTCGGTAGTTGAGTGGATATTGTCTATTTCCTTTCTTGAATAAGGGGACAATATTTGCATTCTTCCAAATATCAGGTAGTTTACCTTGACTCAAAGATTTCTCGTAGTACCCAACATGAAATTTCATCAGGACCACTTGCTTTTCCTCTGTCTAATTTACTTAACGCCTCCTGTATTACTTTTTCTGCTATTTGTATATCTGGCAGTATGTGTGGACATGCATGTTCCACATAGTCCCTCTCAAAATTTTTTTCTTCTGTAAAAACTAATTGGAAATTCTTATTTAGTGCTTCACAAATATCTTTCTTTTGCGTATAAGTGATTCCCTCGTCCGTAATGGATTGTATTATATCTTTTATTTTTGCTTTTGAAGTAGCTGTAAAACAGCTTTGGTTGATCACTACTTTTATTTATCATATCCTCCTCAAACTGTTTTTGGGCTTCCCTCCTTATTCTTGTATAATCGTTTCTTGCCTGTTTGTAATTATTATACGCCCTTTCACTATTGTGTCTTCTGTATCTATTCCACAACAAATCTCTTCTTTCTTTTGATTTTTTACATTCTGTATTGAACCATTTCTGTATTTTCTTATCTGCTTCTTTGTGCTGTGGGATGTATTTCTGGACTCCTATTTCATAAAATTCACAGAATTTTTTATATACATCATTTAAATCTTGTCCTCTAAGCTCATTTTCCCAATCAACTTCTAAGAAATACTTCTTGAGGTCTTGATAATTTCCCTTTTTATAGTTTAGGCTCTTTTTGTAACTGTCATTGCTGTTAACTATGTCATATGCTATCCTGAAGTTTTAATTTAGTACTGCATGATCGCTTTTGCCGAGTGGTGGGTGATATATTAAACTGTCAATATCATTTTCTTGCCTAGTAAATATGAGATCTAGCACTAACGGTACATCGAGTCCTCTTTTTCTGTTGGTTTCCCTCACATGTTGCGTTAGGAAAAACTCTTGCACGAGATCCAGGAGCTTTTGGTCCCAACAGCTTTCTTGGCTAATTATATCTAGAGTAATCCAATTTATATACGTATTAAAATCTCCAGTTAGTATAATTCTTTCCGATTTCTCTTCCATTTTATGTAGTAATGATCTTAAACTCTGAATTGTACTCTCTGCCAGGTCCTCATATTTGTCTCTTTCCCATGTGTTTGATTTGGGTGGCATGTACAAATTGGCTATAATTACTTTCCCTTCAGATGTGTTGATCTCTACTGCAATCAATTCTACTTGTGATGGTATATCTAGTTTTATTTCATTGGCTTTTAGATTTTTCTTAGTTAATATTATAATTCCTCCTCCTTTTTTTTAAATTTCTGTCTCTTCTCCATATATTGTATTCCTCTAAGGTTAGTATGTCATTGGATATCCTTGGTATTAATTTTGTTTCAGTTAGGCATATTATTTGTGGTTCATTTTCTCTGACATAATCATTCATCTCTAGTAATTTAGATACCATTCCATCCACATTTGAGTACATCAACTTTATCATCTTGTTTATATACTTGTCATGACATGGTTCTACTACCTTCCTCCTTTTTATTCCCTCCTGTTTGTGTACCACTTTCATACCTGCAATCCTATTACTTTGTAAAAAATATGTGTTCTTCTCCTCTTCTGATCTTCCCTCATTTTTTGTTTTTGCTTCCTCCCTCTTCTCTTTCAGTAATTCCAGTTCCTCTTGTGTTAGGCATCTTTTTATCCATACATTTTTGAACTTCTCTTTTTCCATAAGATTCTTTGCATTTTTTAGTATTTCCTCCACAGTGTTTACACTCTGGAAAGTCACCTTTAGAGGTCTTGTCTTTCTTTTCTAGCATTTCCCTAGCCTTTTGTGTACCTCTAAGTCTTTACTACAGATTTCCTCTGATACTTCTTTCAGTAAGCTCATTACATTTGCCATCTCCTTTTTGTCTCTTGTGGTCTTGTTTTTTACTTCTTCCTCTTCTATACAAGTGATTACTATATATTTGTTTATATCTACTGAATCTCTGACTAACTTTGGATTGTTTTGGATTATTCTTTTCATTTCCTGTTTAATGCTTTTTCCCTCCACCCTTGTTTCTAAGTCTTTCTTTACTTTCATCATTTCAGCATACGTGGTTTCCACATCATTTTTGTAGCTTTGCACAGCTTCATTCACCTGTGTTATCTTCTCCTCAGTATCACTGCTCTGGTCTATCAGACTGCTTACTTGCCTAATTGTCTGTATCATTTTTGAACTCTTCCATAACACTCTTGTGATTGACTACTGTACTTGCCATTTCACTCATTTTCTTCCTAAGTGTACTCAATTCCACTGTTTGTTCACTGATGGTTGTGTCTTTCTTGTTGGCCTCCCTTCCTAGTTTCTCTATTTCTTCCTTTTGCAAGTGCATCTGCTTCTTTATTTCATCAATTTCATTTTTGAAAGCCATTTCTAGTTTGTGTACACGTTCAACCAGTCTATTGTGAGTCTCCACTTCAACCAGTTCTTGGTAGAAATCATCATCTTGCTTTCTGCCTTTATCCCTTTTCTTTTCCAAATTTGCTTTACTAAAGTATGCATCCATTTTGCAATACTAAAAGCACAGAGTACATGCACTTACATTCCCCGTGCAGCTGTAGTCTAAATAAACCTCACCTGACTGAGTGCATTCTTTCACTTCTCGGTTCTCTTTTCTGTTTGAACAAGTCTTGTTTAAACTTATTATTTTTTTTCTTTTAATAATGAAAAATCATTTAGTCTAACCTGGTAGAGCTTGACTCATATAAAGATACTAATTTAGGTAATGCCACTGGCCGTGCTGGCTCAGTACGGAGCGCCGACGTCGCACGTCTGCTATCTCTGACTCCCACTGTGTATGTGTGTGTGTGAAAAAATTAACAGTTTTTGTCTGATATTAATCTAAGGTGGCGGAATGGTGCAGAGTAATTTCATGAAAAAGTGTATTGTTTTTTGGAGGAAAATATCAAAGGTAAAGTTCACAGGATTAGGTCAAACGTTTAAAAAGGAAAATGAACCTAAGTTTGCTTATTTTAATGGAATTTAGACCAAATTAGGAAGAACGTGTGAGGAAAAGGCACGAATAATATGAATCAGTTTCAGGACCACACAGTCAAAGGCCAAGGTCACTGAAAGACAATGTTCAATTGAAAGTTATGATCATATTTTAATAAAATCGGGTGAAGCGACTGATGATAAAGAATAACTTTTTTTTTTTTGGATAAAAGATCAAAGATCAAGGTCTCATGATAAGGAAAAATCAAACAGTTTTTATCCTATTTAGACAAAGCATCATTGAACGATTGAGGAAAAGGAAAGAATATAAAAGTTCGGCCTTGAGAACTGTCAGTCAAAAGCGAATGTCACAAGGGAAAGGGCAAAGCCAAAATACCAAGGCAAGGTCATCAGTTTTTATATAATTTAAGGCAAACTTGGTGGAATGGTTAAGAGTAAGGAAGGAACGAAATGATTCAATAATGAGAACTATCAGCCCAAGACCAAGGTCACAGAGTAAGGTCAGCGATTGACCTGTGAGTCTCTGTGTGAAAAATATACCAAAACAATTTTCATTCCGAGTCAAACATGAAGGATAGGTGGAGAATAATCGAACATTGGTCAATGATAAAGGTTCCCTAAGAAGGTCACCTTAATAGTTTACATCTGCTGTATACCTAACTCTATGAAGGATTCAGGTTTAGGCAATGGTAAATTGTTTCGATTTTTAGATCAGTGAAACAAGGTCACAAGGAGAGGTCAAATGTGAAAGTCACTAGGCAAAGTAAAATCAAACGGGCCTGATATGATTTGAGCCAGACTTGTTGGATGGGTTATAGGTTAGGCAAGAATAGACTGACTCGATTTTGAGTACAAATATACCAAGGACAAGGTCACAGGTTACAGTAATGTATTCAGTCCTTATGCCGGGCGATGTGCACAGGTGTTGCATTCTTTAAGTGAATCTTATTGTTTCTGTTATATTCTAACTAGCTCTCAACTTATGGTCATTATGGGGTAGAACTCACTCATTGCCTAAACAAACTGACAGCCTGAGAGACAGACAGAATGATAAAATGAGGCACTCAGTTATTTATTTAGACGATTTGTCAAATTTTTTTTATGTAATCATCAGATAATTTTATTCAGCTATCGTGGGAACGCGACCCTTCGGTAAGACACATAGACAAACAGAGCTAATCATTCTCAAATTTAGAAATTCACGTTATCTGCTACTTTATTCTTGTTAGTGCCTTATGAAATTATTCAAATTAGATGAAAAAACACCCCTCTCCTAAGGAAGAAGAGACTTACACACACACACACACACACACACACACACACACACACACACAACACCCCCCACACACACCACACACAACATCCCCCCCCCACACACACAAAGGGAAATATTCCTTTCACTGTCGATTCACATTGATTTTTTATTATACATTACATCTGTTACCTCTAGATGATAAAATTCAGCTTAGACGTGAATACGTCCTCCCCTTAAGAAAGAACATGATGGACATATAAAGAGCCTTACAGTGGACCCTTGGTCATAGAATATAAGAAAACTATACAAGGAGAGTGGGAGAGAAGTAAATGAAGAAGCAGAAATAGAGGCATTTCCACCAAAAAATTTTTAAAACTTTTTCTTACAAGTATTGAAAGGCCTGTCCACATTATCAGAGAGGATATCGTGGTGTTCGAGTATGCCAACTCAGAACATGGAAAAGCTTAACATAAAGAAATAATGAACTAAATCTCCACTCCTGAAGTCGAGTCACTGTTTATAATGAGTGTCATCAAAATGCCTTGCCAATAAAAGTTGCCTGCTATCATAGGTGTACATCCATTGTGTGGAAAACCCATATTCTAACTCTTATGCATATAAAAAGCCCTTAATGTATTATATTACGTATCTCAAATTATTATTTTCTTTGAATATTCCAGAAGCGTGGGAATCCCACAGCTGACCACCAACTTTATGTGTAGCCACTTAAGCGTGATTCCACTAAGTTCCACAGCTGGTACTTCCCACGATGTCCCTCTGCTACAGTAGGTGGCAGAAATATATTGGTGTAAATCCTATACTCAGAAGTCTGGTAGAGTGTAGGTGAACAGAAACTGGAGCAGATGTGTTTTTATCTCTATTCGCCACAGAAAGATACAACTGCGATAAGAGAGTATTTTCAGAGTAGTACTCCTCTCTCTCTTGAAGGCTGAGTGTAATTTGCTTCATCTGCCTTGCTGCGCATCTGGGAGTGGCCTTAGGACAGCCTTTTTTAGAGATGCCATATCCCTTAGACACTCTGGGATTTGTTCATGAGTAGAAGAGAATTACAACTCTACCATGCACATCAGACACCTCAGCATGGCAGTATAAAGTACAGTAAGTACATTAGTATGGATAAATGTTTCCCCAAGACTTAACCCGTCACGTCCCGACCGATATATCACCACTGACTCCCCACAGTCCCGACCAATTTTGGAAAAAAAAATTTTTGGCTCAAACCTCCGCTTTTGGTGAGTATCATCGAAAATTCATAGAGAAATTGCTCATCTAAGGTTTTAAATACTCCATACAGATAACAGGACTCCTTACCTTACTGGGTTTTCTATCAGGCTGGCTCCAAAGAAAACGAGTTCTATGGGAGGGTAACTATTCCATACCACTCATAAACGGTATTTATTTATTTGGTACGAATTTATATGTAGTATGAGAGTATATTGGTTTTCAAACAGTAATATAGGCAATGTAAGCATTGTTTCACTCACTATCACATCAACATACCTGACCTTTTTTGGTGACATTACCTGACTATCATTTCTGTTTCTTCCTCTAATGATACGTAAACTTTGTCCTCCACATTGTCATCGATTGGGGAATCACTCTGACCCTGAATGTCTTTATTTGGCCAGGTCACTGGTAACAGGTGAATTGCCGAGACAATGGCGTGTGGGGGGGGAAGGTCATGCAGTGTAAGGCATTGTCCCTGCCTGGCATTTTGTAGAGGAATAGAGGAAGGTGTCCTGTGTATACATACCAAAAATCACGCACGAAAATTGAAAATTGTGCAAATTATGAACCTTGCAATTACGTGACATACCAGTACGTCAATAGGTCTAGCTGTGACAAAACGTTGCGACGTACCCATATGTCGATGGGATGCCTCGGGTTAAATGTATGTACATTTTATATTTCTCTATCGCCTTCCTTTATCCCCACTGTTTATGTCAGAGAAATGCTGGCTTTGCAAGCCTGGGCGCCCAACCAGTCCCATGCCACACTTACAGTTAAAATTATATCTGGTTGATTATCTTCAACCTATATTGCACATGTTTTAATTATGAATAAACATTTCTGTATGTAATATGGAAAAACAGTGTGAGATTCCAATGCCTCATGGAAACGATGTCCAACACCAGAACATTACTCGGCCACACCTTTTCAACGTCCTCATCGACAATGTTGTCCTAACTACTGTGTAGCCTATCAAATGTGTAGGGTAGCTAACTATTCAGGAAAGTCCACTTGCAATCCACGAGTATGAACCCATGGTTATAGTGGGTTTCTCACTCTAACGGCCGTATGCTTAAACACATATGAAGAGGCCCTACATTGGTCCCTACTTTACACACTAAGGAAAGCACAAGCAAGCCCTCAATTTTTACACAGTATGCTAAGAGAACATTAAGGGAAAGGGGGAGGTTGGTAGCCCTACGTGACCAGTTGGTACGTCGGAAGTGCTCCCATGGGAGTCGCCGTGACTATTCTTTGTCCAGACGATGTCAATCAGCACCAAAATAAAATAATTTTCCGTCATTTTTTTATATATCAGCACTTATTTGTACGTATACTTTATATACTATTATAGTAATAAATTTTTCAATCAATACTTATGTTGTAAAAATGATAGTTAGCGCTGAAAATAGGTCAGGTTAGGTTAGGATAAATTTGGTTAGGTTACCTTAAAACTGGTTAGGTTAGCTTAAAACAAGTTAGGATAAATAATGCAGGGTTGAATTACAAAAATTTATGTTAGGTTTGGGTAAATGAGCACTGATAAAGGGCAATTTCGCTGAAAAATAGCGTTCTAAGATGGCATTTGTCAGTCTTCATGCACAGATTAGGATAAGTTTGGTTGGGTTAGCATAAAATTGGTTAGGTTAGTCTCAAATAGGTTAGGTAACGTTAGGAAAAATAAAGTTGGGTTGTTACGAAATTTTAGGTTAGATTTGTTTAATTAGGCCTGCAAGGGTAATTTCGATAGCATATGGCGCTCTAAGATGGCGTCCATCAATCTTCATGCACAGCAAGATAGTTGCTGTCCATGAACAAACACCGCTTTTTAAAGCACTTTTTACCATATCTAAAAGAAACGAAAAACACTGTAACTTGAAAACACAGTTCGAGAGTACATGAAGAATTCCATGAAGGGCTAAAACAAGGAAAAAATGCAAAATAAGGTGGTCCTATGTCTCCTTAACGATTACCAAGAAGTATGAATAGATTGCTGCTGATATATAACAAAAAATAGTATAAGAAAATGAAAAACAGTTTGCAGTGCCTGAGATTAAAACGCAATGATGATCCAATGCTGGCACGACGCTTCATAGTTTGGCCTATGAGCGAAGAACAGTACCTTTCTCGTTACATGTATTAACGTATAATATTACCTTTAGCATTGACTGAGCATTCTATATTCAGTTAAATCACATGAGTAACGTATAAAAGTGGTTTACACATGTCAATTTTAGGATCTCGCTTACTGTCAACTACTCTTAAAAAAATAAAAATGACAGTGAGTGTCTCCGCCTGGCCAGAGACGGGTCAGAGTTTGACCTACTACTAGGTAAGGTACAGCCCGCGTCTTTTAATAACCAACGGTTCAGTTCCCGTGTATGTTTGCATTGCACTTTTAGCAAGTTGAAATATTTTTTACATAAACTATTTACATTATTCTATGTCTTCTGGAGGTACAGAGTTACTTTGTTACGAATAATTAAATATAGGGTTTGCGAAAGCCAAGCATTCCTCCCCTTAAAAAAAAGTTGGAACAACCCTACACATTGAGGGAAGTCTTTCCCTACTTAAACTTTTAGCATACCGTTTTGATATACGGCCCTTAGGAAAGGCCCTACATTAGCTTTAAGCATACGGCCGTAAGGCCTTTTAGATAGTAGCCCCAAACACAAACACAGGACAAGACCACAAGAAGTAGAAGACCAACGCCAGGATCAAAATAGGAAGGAGAAAGGTATGAAGGGAGATAGGATAGTACATATGATTCTAAATTAGTCTTGTTCAAATGAGAGAGGTTTCAACACATGAGACAGCCTATTCACATCCAATTGAAAAACACTGAATGAAGGTAAAAAGGGTCGTAACTGTGACGAGAAATTCACCAACAAGGCTAGCTGTTGCTTGTTAGGTAGAATTGCTATCTCTTTACTGTGCAACTCGCAAAAATTGGGTGCAACGTAGTAACCCCTTACTGTAAGGAACTGGTGTTGTGAGGCACACATCGGTGTTACGTCTTCTGTCTCAGGGAAGAAGAATTACTGTTTTGCATATACATGAGCATGGAAAACTGACTTCAATTGAATGGGTTGAAAAGTGCAATGCTGCAAAGTAGAGGAAGTGTTTGGGTCCAACAAGGCCATCTTACACTCACCTACGTCTGATGGAATAAAGACCAAATGGAAAGCAGGACATACATGGAGATCAAGAAAGGAAGCCTTATACTTCTCAAACTCTTCCACAGTCGTTTCTGCTTTGTACCCTTTGTCATCCGACACAACTTGTACCTCTGGTCCCTCATTCAAAACGACAAGTGTATTGTTAGTAGTAGCAAGAGGGAAAGCAATGAACCACCATGTATGGTGTGTTATAGTATTCCTCATAGGTACCAATATCAGGATGCCATCATGGGTCAACTGGGCCTCTAATAATGGGTAATAATATTCCAGTTGACTCATACCAAAAAGTGGCGTAAGTCCATGCTTCCACATAGCTACGTCAAGCGCACTGGTTAGAATATGAGTAGGAAACAATAAAGCATTAACCCTATTCAAACATTCATCGATTGAGCCGTCCACCAAATTAGCTGCATGCGACTCCTAAGCAGTGACTGACTCATCAAGAGCATATAAGCTCTCAGCGATTTAAACTAAGCTAGTTAGAGTTGGTAGCATAGTTTGCATGTTGTCCACAACTTCTGCGAGATGGTTGGTAGTCTCAATTATCTCGTTAGCTTTGTTAATGAACTCACGTAATTGTTCATACACATATACGATTAGCCTGTTATTTGCCTTATCCGCCAATGCCAAATCATGCATCTGTCTGCCTGATTGCACTATGTCCTTGTCTAGTGCTGTACCAAAGAGCTTTTGAGACAGGATAACTAGAAGATCCACAAGTCCTTTCTTAGTACGTGCATGGACATGCTGGGAAAGATCAGAATCAGCATTAGGTAAAGCGACATGTAATTTAGTGAGCCTGTCTGTGAGCCTATCTGTATGTCCAGTTTGAAGCTTGACTATGCCATGCAAGGTTGGTATGAAAGCTCTATTGTCCAAGGTCGTCAGCTGTGGGTTAAGGTCAAATAATTTTCCTATTCCCAACAGTTGTTTTTTGAGGTGGAATAATCCCTCGAAGACCTTCTTAACAGTATCTGAAGCTCAGAGAGCCCGCCATTGGAGAGTAGATGCATACTGCATCCTCTACTACCACGACTTCTCCAAGTGGGCTCTTCAGGACTCCTGGCATTAGCACAGTCGTGTCCGTGTCCGACGTTATTCCATAAGTTCACCACAAGCAACGAGCAAGGAGTATAAGCCCAAGCCACATTTTCTGCAAGAGAAGATACTCCCTTAATCGCTCTTGTTGTGGGATCATAGTTTGTTGCGATACTCTTGGTCAGGGACAGGTATGGACGACAACATAGACTGCGACGAAGACAGAGGGGACAACACATCAGACGATTTGTTAGTTAGGCCTAGCTCTTGACTTACTGGTTTGATCCTGTCAGCATGTACTATCTCCTGAGTTCCATTAGCATCATCCCTTATTCTATAAGTATGTCCATGCACCCGTTCCACAATGGTATATGGTCCACAAAACTTCGCTCTGAGTTCTTTGACTATCTTTGTGTTGTTTGGCCATCATCTCTGCTCTTCAGGCTTTTAATCTTTTCAGTACTTAACTATGTATACATTGGAACTTTGCAAGCTGGACTTTGTTATAATCCTCTTAATTATATACTGGAGTAGGAGGTCCAGCTAGCAAATCGTAGGGTAACACTTTCTCCTCTCCATCAAGGATGTTATGAGGAGACTTCCCAATTGATGAATTGTCTAAGGAGTTGATGGTCGCCGCTAGGTATGGTAACCAGTCTTGTCAGTTATCCTCCAACGAGTTGATTACTGGTCTCAAGACTTTTAATATCATCCAGATGATCCTCTCCTTAAGGCAATTGTTCTTGGTAAGTCATGAACTAACTGTAACATAGCTTGCTGTAGTGTAGCAAGAACAACCAACTGATATACAGTGTCCTTCCCTGGGGGTTCTTATTCAAAAGACCCCGTTGGAGATGGAATTGAGTCATCGGTACCGGAAGTTCAGGTAGACAAGCCTCGTTGGCAGACTCCAAGGCATATATGACTTGAGGGGTTACCTGTAAAAAGGGTCCAATGCGCTGCCTATGTTCAAAACCGTTTTATTGCATAAAACCACAGTACAACTCTTCCTTTATGCACTGTTAGTGGTTTAAAGCCAGTTTCTATACTGGAAGTAAGGGTTATAGTCCGGTGAAAAAAAAAAAAAAAAACGAATGAGCCGTATCAACCGCCACCACCATCGGCCCGGGCAGCCTGCATGTAGGAAGGGTACACTAGCATATTCCGTCAAGTGAGCGAGACGTGTGGTGGGATCGGTTGAGTAGGAGGTGGTGGGGAGGTTACGTCACTTCCAGGGGAGGGTAAGACGGGTTATAAAAGTTCATCATCATCATCATCATCATCTTCATCTTCAATAATAATATCTTTATTATTATTAACTATATTACAGTTATTATTATTATTAAACAGAGTGGCTGTCAAAGCATAAAAACAGTAATAATGACTGGACTGACAGTAACATACAGACGGATTATACAGCTTCATCATCATCAGTACTGAAGGTTCCATAACAGCATCTTCATCTTCGATAATAATACCATTATTATCATTATTATTATTAATAATAATATTACTATGTTTTACACCAGTGTTAGCATGGTTATTAACATGTACCACCATTCTTCATCCAATATTGTACCAGAAAATGCACTCCAGGTTCCATTTTAGCATCTTCATTGTCAATAATAATTACCATAATTATTATCATTATTATTATTTTTACTATTATTATTATTATTATTATTATTATTATTATTATTACTGTTATTTACACTATCATTAATATGCATGTTAACATGTACCACCATTCTTGAACCAATATTGTGCCAGAAAATGCACTCATAGTTCAGTGATAGCAGAAAAAAAAATGGGATTTAATTTTCTGATTGCATTATTATCATTAATAATAATAAACAAAAATGTCTAAACTAATAACCACTAAAGCATTGTCATAGTCAAACAGTAGACATATCAAGCTTCAATTAAAAAAAAAATGAAGGCGCCAGCCCATCAATTAGCTGAGTTATGCTCATGTGAATATTGCCGAACTTTGAGTGCATTTTCTGGCAAACTTTACTTGTGGCGTGTTGGACCCTTTCTACGGGTAACGCCTCACTTGAGAACACATCGTATCCTTACATTGTTCTGCTTATATCATGTTCAGGGAATACCCAGAAAGAAGGATATCCTCAGATGTGGCAGCAGCAATGTTTCTACTCAGTGCATCAACAACAACATTTTGACAGCCTGGTAAATACCTGACATCAGGGTCAAACTACATTACCTTGCTGTACCAACGTGTGACCTTACCATGCAAATTTTTCTTCTTGAACAAGTCGCGTATGGGTGCATGGTCAGTTAAAACAATTATTCGGTAGCCGAAAATGATATCCCGAAAATGTGCTAACGCCTGCACAACTGCTAATGGCTCAAAGTGTCACTGAATAATTCTTTTCTGGGGGTGTTAGTGTCCTACTGACTTATGCAGTGGTGTGTGTTTCACCTTCCTCATCCTTTTGCCGTAACACCGCTCCCTGTCCCGAACCTGAGACATCCATGCGCAGGTAAAAAGGTTGAGTATAATCAGGAAACGCTAACACGGGTGTCTCTGTCATGGTTTTCTTGAGGTCATTGAAGCTTTTCTCTTCCAATAATCCCCATTTCCATGCAGCATCCTTCTTAAATATCGTCATCAATAGTGATGCGAGAGCAGCATAATTGTGGACAAAACTCCTGTAGAAGCCAGTGAGCCCAAGAAGAGAGCGAACGTCATCCTTGGACCTGGGAAGAGCCTTGATGCCATCACCATCAACTATGTGCCCTAGAAATCTAACACTTGATTTCAGGAATTCACACTTCGACGGCTGGATTTTCAGACTCGCGGATCTTAAGGTTTTCATCACTCATTTTAATTTACTAAAATGAGTGTCCATGTCCTTGCTCACAATAATTGAGTCATCTAGGTATGCTAAGACGTCCTGCCCAATCATGTCACCAAACAACTGATTTATCATCCTCTGAAATGTCAAAGGAGCATTACTCAGTTCAAAAGGCATCCAGAGAAATTCAAAGTGTCCACGGTGAGTGCTAAAGGCAGTGATGGGACGCGACTCTTCGGTCAGCTCCACCTGCCAATACTTGACACTAGGTCCAGGCAGGTGATCACGGTATTTCCCCTACCCAGGAACTGTAGTAAGTCTCTGGGATGCGGAATCAGATAACAATCCGGTATGGTTATCTTCTTCACATGCCAAAAATCCACAATAGGTCTCACACCACTGTCCTTTTTAGGCACCAGAAAGAGTGGTGCATTCCAAGGTGAGGAAGAAGACTGAATGACTTCATCATGATGCATCTTCTCAACTTCCCCTTCCACTGCTTTCTGTTGGCTGTGCAGCAGACGGTATGCAGGCACATGTATCAGAATTGTACCAAGGCACAAACCAATATGATGCTTTACCTTGTCCATTCTACCCAGCGGTTCTCATGGAAGTGCCACTATGTCGGAGAATTCTTTAAGAAATGCTAGGAATCACATTGTATGTTCAACATTGTCTGCTACCTTCACATATTGTTCTAGCAAATTTCCTCTCCTAAGATGTGTAGGTTCCGACTGAGTCATTGTTTGTGATGTAACTACGGGAGAGATGACTGGTATATCGTCGACTTCCCTTACGGGGACACCATAGTACATCATGTCGCCCGCATAACAACCATCTCTGAGCTTAACTGCACCACCACGCATATTTATGATGAAGAGTGGCGTCTTCTGGTCTGGCATGACAATGCTCAGGTGGATTCCAGCAACAATGCCTTATGTTTTACGGTCTCCAATAAGCATGCCATGTCAGTTCCCTCCAATACATCAGGCACTTGGATGGGAATTTTGCAGAGAGTTTGAATGGGTAAGTGGTGATTCCCACTCACTATAGCCCTGACCTGCTTCCAGTCCATACCCTCTGTTTCGTGTTCATCTGATGATTTCCTTGACTCTTCATTTGTGAGGGTCACAATTGGTTGAATGGCTCCATTTTGGACACCACTATCGCCAGCGCTGGTTGCTGTGGGAATAAGGTCCACAAACTCCTTCCCATAAAAGGAAATGGAATGTCTCTGAGGGTGTATAATCACGTTATACTCTTCCATGGATTCAAGGCCCAATAACCCATCAGCTGGCAGAGGGAAGTCCTCAACCACATAAAACATAGCATGTAATACAGGAGATCGTTTATCTGCCCTCAGGGTCAACGGTACCTGGCGTATGATCTTAATTTTACTCCCTGTCACATCTGTCAAAAGGACATCGGGTGCTGATAACGTCCAATTTGTTTGAGGCATCAAATGTTTGAGCGTCTCTAGCACTTTACTAGAAATAATGTTTGGACATGCCCCGGTGTCCACTATCAAAGACACCTGGCCTTTACCTATGATCCATGGAATCGACATCAGATCCACCATTTTGATAGCTGCCACACACGCATCATTGGATTGTATGATTCTTCGGGTTACCTCTGCGTGTGGCCCTGAGGTTCCCCTGAACTAACTTCATTGCCCAGTTTCCCTATTTGCAATATCAATGGGGTGATAGTCCAAAGAATGAGGACACTGCCCATTAGGTACATGCCACACAGAAGGAAGATTCACCTGAGTTTGCATGCCAATAATGTTGGTTTTCTTGCCCCATGAATTAGCATAAGGAAAATTAGAAAAAAATGGTATTGTTCCTTGCTTTCCAAATGTTAATGGTGTACTGAACATGCCTGAGATGTAAGTGGGTATGTGAGTGGTAGCATCAATATCAGAGATTAGTGGACCTTGCATTTCTAGTTGAGAGAACAAGGGTGCTGTTGTAGCCTGTTCCTGAATGTCCTCAGTCTCTTCTATACTGGGTGCGCCTTCAGCGAGACTAATGGCCATTTCGGACGTAACTTGACGCTCAGGAACTGTTGAATAAGTGCGACCAGAATACAAATGCAAAGTGTTCAAGTCTTGTTCACTTTCCAGTTCCTTAGAAATTTGCTGACTACTTTCAACCCCATGATGTCCTTCATTCAATATCATATAAGGGCTGAATACTCTTATCTAATGTCTCTATCCACTCACAAAATTATGAGCCTAATTCACTAGACTCCAAGGAAGCAACTCCTTCTTCCATGATTGGCTTATCTGTATCTCCCCTTAATTTCCATCTCCACTTCTTCAGAGCATCCATCTAATCTCTGTCAGAAATTATTCCCTTCCAAGTCACAGGAAGTTAAACTGACCCAAAAAGATTAGTTATGACTTTGACAATAGAGAAAGGGACAGAGACAAGATACACAGAAACAAATCTACATAGGAGAAACTGAGAAACTTTTATTTTTACACACATTGCCTAACTAACGTGTGTTGCATAAAGAGTGTATGTCTTGCGGTATGCTATACATGTAGGCTACCTAGGTGTCAGATGATGCTGAGGTTCCAGGTTGATTCATACTGCAAGTCCACACACTCCACCAGGTTTTCCGTCTCTCCAACCAGATGATGTTCCCTCCTCTCTCGCCCCGCGGTGACCGGCCTGCGGGCGCCGCACACAGCCTCACACACTCACCTCTCGCCTGCCTCACACTGACACACCAGGGTTGTCAGATATGCTCAGAGAACACCACCCCTCACCGCGCTGGGCTTAAGTGTCTCCACACAGATATTCGCCGAGATCTCGCTTTCTCACACACACGACCGAGACTATTCACCAGTCACGGTTAAAGGCAGAGATAATCTTGAGCGAACGAGAACGAGTTCACTACTCTGATACTTTTCTACTCCCACTTTATCTCACTCCGCAATTTGTCCCGTTGGAAAAGTGAAAGTAAGTTTTTCTCTTATTCACCTGTTGGATGACGAGCAATTTTCAAGGGTTTCACTGCACTCACAGAATCCCTTTGGCACCTTTTCGTATCCCAGCACTGAACCACCAAGTTCATATGTTCCAGCTTGCGTTGGAATCCCACAGCTGACCATCAATTTTATGTGTAGCTGCTTAGGCGTGACTTCACTAAGTTCCACAGCTGCTACTTCAAGCAATGTCCCTCTGCTACAGCAGGTGGCGGGAATATATTGGTGTAGATCCTATAGTCAGAAGTCTGGTAGCATGTAGGTGAACAGAAACAGAAAGACACAACTGCGACAAGAGAGTATTTTCAGAGTGGTACGTCTTTCTATTGAAGGCTGAATGTATCTGCTACAACTGCCCTGCTTTGCATCTGGAAGTGGCCTTAGGTCAACCGTAATTAGAGATTGACATATCCCTTAGACACTCTAGGGTTTGTACATGAGTAGAAGTGAATGACAACTCTACCATGCACATCAGACAGCTCAACAAGGCAGTATTAACTACCTTAAATACATTAGTATGGATATATGTTTCCCCAAGACTTAAACGTATGTACATTTTATATTTCTCTATCGCCTTCCTTTACCCCCACTGTTTATGTCAGACAAATGCTGGCTTTGCAAGTCTGGGCACCCATCCTATCCCATGCCACATTTACAATTAAAGTTGTGTCTGGTTGATTATCTTCACATTATATTACACACACTTTAATTATGAATAAACATCTCTGTATGTAATATGTAAAAATTGTGTGAGACTGTAACACCTCACGGAAACGATGTCCGGCACCAGAACATTGCTCAGCCACACCTTTTCGACGTCCCCATCGAAAATGTTGTCTAACTGCTGTGTAGCGTAACCAATGTGTAGGGTAGCTAACTGTTCAGGCAAGTCCACTTGCAATCCGTGAGTAGGAACCCGTGGTTTTAGTGGGTTTCTCACTCTAAGGCCTATTAGATAGAAGCCCCAAACATAAACACAGGACAAGACCACAAGAAGTAGACCAATGCCAGGATCAAAATAGGAAGGAGAAAGGTATGAAGGGAGATAGGACAGTACATATGGTTCTAAATAAGTCTTGTTTAAATGAGAGAGGAACTCTACTCATTTTAACACATGAGACAACCAATTCACATCCAACTGAGAAACACTGAATGAAGGTAGACACGGTCGTAACTGGGTCGAGAAATTCACTGACAAGGCTAGATGTTGCTTGTTAAGTAAAACTGCTATCTCTTTACTGTGGAACTCGCAAAAATCGGGTGCAATGTAGTAACCCTTTACCGTAAGGAACTGGTGTTGTGAGGCACATGTAAGTGTTCTTCCTCTGTCTCGGGGAGAAAGAAGTACTGTTTTGCATGTACATGAGCGTGGAAAACTGACTTCAATTGAATGGGTTGGAAAGTGCAATGTTGCAACGTAGAGGAAGTGTTTGTGTCCAACAAGGCCATCTTACACTCATCCACGTCTGACGGTATAAAGACAAATTGGAATGCAGGACATACATGGAGATCAAGAAAGGAAGTCTTACACGTCTCAAACTCTTCCACAGTCGTTTCCGCTATATATCCTTTGTCATCCGACACAACTAGCACCTCTGGTCCCTCATTCAAAACGACTAGTGTATTGTTAGTAGTAGCAAAAGGGAAAGGAATGGACTGCCATGCATGGTGTGTTATAGCATTCCTCATGGATACCAATATCAGGATGCCATCATGGGTCAACTAGACCTCTAACAATGGGAAATAATATTCCAGTTGACTCATACCAAACAGTGGCATCAGTCCATGCTTCCACATAGCTATGTCAAGCGCATTGGTTAGAATATGAGTAGGAAGCAATAAAGCATTAACTCTATTCAAACTTGCATTGATTAAGCCGTCCACCATATTGGCTGCATGCAACTCCAAAGCAGTGACTGACTCATTGAGAGCATGTAAGTACTCAGCGATTAACACTAAGCTAATTAGGGCTGGTAGGTTAGTTTGGATGTTGTTCACAACTTCTGCGAGATGGTTGGTAGTCTCAATTATCTCATTAGGTTTGTTAATGAACTCACCTAATTGTTCATATGCATGTACGATTAGCCTGTTATTTGCCTTAGCTGCAAATGCCATATCATGCATCTGTCTGCCCAATTCCACTACGTCCTTGTCTAGTGCTGTACCAAAGAGCTTTTGAGACAGGATACCTAGAAGGTCCACAAGTCCTCTCCTAGTGTGCATGGACATACTGGGAAGGATCAGAATCAGCATTAGGTGGAGCGACGTGTAATTTAGTGAACCTGTCTGTGAGCCTATCTGTATATAAAGAGTGAAGCTTGACTGCCATGGAAGGTTGGTATGAAAGCTCTATCGTCCAAGGTTGTCAGCTGTGGGTTCAGGTCAAATAAATTTCCTGTTCCCAGCAGTTGTTGTTTGAGGTGGAATAATCCCTTGAAGACCTCCTTAACAGTATCTGGAGTTCAGAGGTAGCCTTCCATTGGATACTATATTCATACTGCGTCCTCTACTACCACGACTTCTCCAAGTGGGCTCTTCAAGTCCCCTGGAACTAGTGCAGTCGTGTTCATTTCCGATGTCGTTCCATAAGTCCACCCCAAGCAACGCGCAAGGAGTATAAGCCCGAGCCACATTTCATGCACGAGAAGATACTCCCTAAATCACTCTTGCTGTGGGATCGTAGGTTGCTGCGATACTCTTGGTTAGGGACAGGTACGGATGACAACATAGACTGCGAAGAAGACAAGAGTGGACAACTCATCAGACGACTGGTTAGTTAGGCCTAGTTCTTGACTTACTGGTTTGATCCTGTCAGCATGTACTATCTCCTGAGTCCCATTAGCATCATCTCTTATTCTATTAGTATGTCCACACACTCTATCCACAATGGTATATGGTCCGTGGAACTTAGGTTTGAGCTTGGCAGTTCTCTCAGGGTTATGCATCATCACCTTCTGGCCTACCTCCAGCATTTTATCTTGACTACTTCAGTATTATTTCGCCATCATCTCCGCTCATGAGGCTTTTAATCTTTTCCGTACGTCACTATGTATAAGCTGGAACTTTGCAAGCTGGACTTTGTTATAATCCTCTTGATTATATACTGGAGTAGGAGGTCGAGCTAGCAAATCGTAGGGTTACACTTTCTCCTCTCCATAAAGAATATAATGAGGGGACTTCCCAGTTGACGAATATTGATTGAGTTGATGGCCGCCACTACTTGTGGTAATCAGTCTTGCCAGTTATCCTCCAAAGAGTTGATTGCTGGTCTCAGGACTTCTAATATCTTCCGGTTTGTCCTCTCCACAAGGTCATTCGTCTTGGGACTATAAGGCGTCACATAGACTTGCTTTACCCCATACGTACGACAGATTTCCTATAACATTTGGTTACGAAATTCACTGCCACAATCACTGAGCAACACCTTGGGTGTAGAATAAGGACAGATCACTGAGGTTACAAAAGCGTGCACCACCTCCTCTGCAGTTTTCGTCTGTAAAGGTGCTAAAACAGTGAATCACGAAAAATTGGCCACTACCACTAATACATAGCCTGAGCCTTGCTGACTCTATGGCAACATTATGATATCAGTGGAGACTGTATCCCAAGGTTTTTCCTGGAAGGGATACTCCAAGATGGGAGCCGGAGGTCCAGTTGTTCCTCGTATTTCCGCGCACTTGACACATTGACTAACGTGGGCTACTAAGTCCTTCCTCATGATTGGCCAATAGTATTTCTATCTTGCCTCACGTATGCATCTGTCACATCTGGGATGACCCACTTGAGGTATGTCATGAACCAACTGTAACATGGCTTGCTGTAGTGTAGCAGGAACAACCAGCTGATAGTGTCCTTCCCTAGGGGTTCGTATACAAAAGACCCCGTTGGAGATGGAAGTGAGTCATTGGTACTGGAAGTTCAGGTAGAGAAGTCTTGTTGCCAGATTCCAAGGCATAGTTGACTTGAGACCACATCGCATCCTTACATTGTTCCACTTTTACCGTTTCAGGGAATACCCAGAAAGAGGGATACTGTCAGACGTGGCAGCAGCACTGTTTCTACTCAGTGCATCAGCAACAACATTTTGATGGCCCAGTAAATACCTGACATCAGGTTCAAACTCCATTACCTTGCTGTAACAACTAGTGACCTTACCATGCAAATTCTTCCCCTTGAAAAAGTCGCATATGGGTGCATGGTCAGTTAACCTTCTGCGTGCCAGTGTCGTTTTAATATGGTCTGACATAATGCCGCGGCCAGTCCCAGTGCCATTCTAACAGTCTAAAATATATAATTTCACACTGACCGCATTTTTCAAGATTTGCAGGTAAAAATTGGTAGGCATGTAAGGTAACTGTTCCTCTACCAACCCCCAGGCTGTCAAAGCCATACACTCACTCGCTTCCCCTCTCACACTTGCTCTCCCTCACCCTGCCTGTGTGCCTCACCCAGTGCTGTACATAGTGAAGGCATTTTGTAAATATTTTCAAGTAAGTGTAAGTTGTTAATATTTTCTTGTAAGTGTAAGGACTACATAGTGATGTCAAATTGTAAATACCTTCTTGTAAGTGCCAGGACTGTACGTAATGAAGTCAGGTTGTACTTATCTTCAGGTAAGTGTAAGATGTTGCGTTCATAGTGAAAAAGACATGCAAATTGTGATAGATGTTGAAGTAATAAGTAATCAGGAAAGTATACTGAACATTGCTATACCTTCCCAGCATAAATACCTGAGTATACCTTACATAGAAAACGGCTTTCTCTCACGTACGTGATGTGTGAGAGAGCGGCTACACCTGTAAACAAGCATACAGGACTCAATAAAACTGATTTCCTAGCCTCGGTGAGCATTTTTTAATGGCGAAATTCGTTGTTTCCACATCAAAATCGATCATTTTAGCCCCCCCCCAAAAAAGTTGAAAAATAGCCGGCACTGAGGTGACCCATAGGGCTAAAGTTAGCCAGCACGTGGCAATTTCAAACAATTATCGGAGAGCCAAAAATTGTATCCCAGAAATGTCCTAATGCCCACACAACTGCTAATGTCTCCAAGCGTGTTGCTGAATAATTCTTTTCTGGGGGTCTTCGTGCCCTAGTGACATATGCAGTGCAGTGCATTTCGCCTTCCTCATCCTTCTGCTCTAACACCGCTCCCAGTCCAGAACCTGAGGCGTCCGTGCACAGGTAAAATGGTTGAGTATAATCAGGAAATGCTAACACGGGTGCCTCTGTCATGGCTTTCTTGAGGTCGTTGAAGCTTTTCTCTTCCAATAATCCCCATTTCCATGCAGCATCCTTCTTAAATATCGACGTCAATGGTGATGCGATAGCAGCATAATTGTGGACAAAACTCCTGTAGAAGCCAGTAAGCCCAAGAAAAGAGCGAATGTCATCCTTGGACCTGGGAAGAGCCTTGATGCCCTAGAAATCTAACACTTGATTTCGATAATTCACACTTTGACAGCTTGATTTTCAGACCCACAGATCTTAAGGTTTCCATCACTCGTTTTAACTTACTAAAATGAGTGTCCATGTCCTTGCTCATAATTATTAAGTCATCTAGGTACGCTAAGACGTCCTGCCCAATCATGTCACCAAACAACTGATTTATCATCCTCTGAAATGTCAAAGGAGCATTACTCAGTCCAAAAGGAATCCGGAGAAACTCAAAGTGCCCACGGTGAGTGCTAAAGGCAGTGATGGGACGTGACTCTTCGGTCATCTCTACCTGCCAATACCCTGACGCTAGATCCAGGCGGGTAAACACGGTATTTCCCTTACCCAAGGACTGTAGCATGTCTCTGGGATACGGAATCGGATAACGATCCGGTATGGTTACCTTCACCTGCTGAAAATCTGCAACAGGTCTCACACCACCGTCCTTTTTAGGCACCATAAAGAGTGGTGCATTCCAAGACGAGGAAGAAGGCTGAATGACTTCATCATGGAGCATCTTCTCAACTTCCCCTTCCACTGCTTTCCGTTGGCTGTGCGGTAGACGGTATGCAGGCACATACATCGGATTTGTACCAGGGCACAAACCAATATGATGTTTCACCTTGTCTGTTCTACCTAGCAGTTTTACTGGAATTGCCACTACATTGGAGAATTCTTTAAGAAATGCTAGGAATCGCGTTTTATGGTCAATATTGTCTGTTACCGTCACTTATTGTTCTAGCAAATTTCCTCCCCAAAGACATGTAGGTTCCGACTGAGTCATTGTTTGTGATGTAACTACAGGAGAGATGACTGGTACCTCGTTGACTTTCCTTACGGGGGCACCATAGCACATCAAGTTGCTTGCATAACAACCATCTCTGAGCTTAACTGTGCCACCACTCATATTTGTGATGAAGAGGGTCGTCTTCTGGTCTGGTCCGACAATGCTCAGGTGGATTCCAGTGACAGTGTCTTATGTTTTACAGTCTCCAATAAGCATGCCACGTCAGTTCCCTTCGATACATCAGCTACTCGGACGGGAATTTTGTAGATAGTTCAACTGGGTAAGTGGTAATTCTCACTCACTATAGCCCTGACCTGCTTCCAGTCTATACCCTCTGTTTTGTGTTCATCTGGAGATTCCCTTGACGCTTCACTTGTCGGGGTCACAACTGGTTGAATGGCTCCATTTTGGACGCCACTATCTCCAGCATTGGTTGCTGTGGAAATAAGGCTCACAAACTCCTTCCCATAAATGAAAATGGAATGTCTCTGAGGATGTATAATCATGTTATACTCTTCCATGGATAGAAGGCCCAATAACCCATCAGCTGGCAGAGGGAAGACCTCAACCAAAAAAAAACATACCACATAATACAGGAGATCGTTTATCCGCCCTCGGGTGAATGGTACCTAGCTTACGATCTTCATTTTACTCCCTGTCACACCTGTCAAAATAACATCGGGTGATGATAACGTCCAATTTATATTAGGCATCAAATCTTTGAGCTTCTCCAGTGCTTTACTAGAAATAATGTTTGCACATGCCCCAGTGTCCACTATCAAGGACATCTGGCCTTTCCCTGTGATCCAAGGAATCGACATCAGATCCACCATTTTGATAGCTGCCACACATGCATTGGTGGACTGTATGATCCTTCGGGTTACTTCTGGGTGTGGCCCTGAGCTTCCCCCAAATTAACCTGGTTGCCCAGTTTTTCCCTATTTGCAATGTCAATGGGGTGATAATCCAAAGAATGAGGACACTGCCCATTAGGTACATGCCATGCAGAAGGAAGATTCACCTGAGTTGGATGCCGATACTGTTGGTATTCATGCCCCATGGATTAGCATAAGGATCCTGGGTTCCCATGCCAATACTGTCAGTTTTCATACCTCATGGATTAGCATAAGGAACATTAGCAAATAAATGGTTTTGTCCCTTGCTGTCCCAAGGTTAATGATGTACTGAACAATCCTGAGGTGTAAGTAGGTATGTGAACAGTTGCATTAATATCTGAGAGTAGTGGACCTTGCATTTCTGGTTGAGAGAATAAGGATGCGGTTGTAGCATGTTCCTGAATGTCCTCAGTCTCTTCTACACTGGGTGTGCCTTCAGCGAGACTAGTGACCATTTCGGAGGTAATTTGACACTCAAGAACTGTTGAATATGTATGACCAGACTGCAAATGCAAAGTGTTCAGGTCTTGTTCACTTTCCAGTTCCTTAGAAATGTCTTGACTACCTTGAACCCCAAGATGTCCTTCACTCACATCATGTAAGGTTTGAATGCTCTTATCTAATGTCTTTATCCACTCACAATATTCTGAGCCTAATTCACTAGACTCCAAGGAAACAGCTCCATCTTCCGTGATTGGCTTATCTGTATCTCCCCTTAATTTCCATCCCCACTTCTTCACTTTATCCATCTAATCTCTGTCAGAAATCATTCCCTTCCCAGTCACAGGCAATTAAAATGACACAAAAAGATTAGTTGTGGCTTTAGCAATAGATAATGGGACACAGACAAGATACACAGAAAACACATCTATTTGGGGAAACTGAGAAACCTTTATTTTTACACACATTGCCTAACTAATGTGTGTTGTTTAAAGAGTGTATGTCTTGTGGTATACTATACATGTACATTATCATGGTGTCGGATGATGCTTAGGTTCCAGGTAGATTCATACTGAAACTCCACACACTCCATCAGGTTTTCTGTCTCTCCAAGCACACGAAGATGCTCCCTCTTCTCTCGTCCCGTGGTGACCGGCCTGCAGGCGCCGCACACAGCCTCACACACTCGCCTCTCACCTGCCTCACATTAACACACCAGGGTTGCCAGATGTGATCAAATAACACCACCCCTCACTGCGCTGGCCTTGACTGTCTCCACACAGAGATATTTGCCGAGATCTCGCGCTCTCACACACAGGAGCGAGACAATTCACCAGTCTTGGTGAAAGGCAGAGATAATCTTGAGAGAACGAGAACGAGTTCACTACTCTGATAATTTTCTGCTTCCACTTTATCTCACTCTGCAATTAGTCCTGTTGCAAAAGTGAAAGTAAGATTTTCTGTTATTCACCTGTAGGATCACGAGCAGTTTTTTGAGGATTTCACAGCACTCACAGAATCCCTTTGGCATCTTTTCTTATCCCAACACTGGACCACCAAATTTATATGTTCCAGCTTGTGTAGGAATCCCACAGCTGACCACGAACTTTATGTGCAGCTGCTTAGGCATGACTCCACCAAGCTCCACAGCTGGTACTTCCCTCAATGTCCCTCTGCTACAGCAGGTGGTGGGAATATATTGGTGTAGATCCTATAATCAGAAGTCTGGTTGCATATAGGTCAAGAGAAACTGGAGCAGATGTGTTTTTATCTCTATTCGCCACAGAAAGATACAGCTGCAACAAGAGAGTATTTTCAGGGTAGCACATCTCTCTCTCTTGAAGGCTGAGTGTAATCTGATACATCTGCCCTGCTTCGCATCTAGGAGTGGCCTTAGGTCAGCCGTTTTTAGAGATTGCCATATCCCTTAGACACTTTGGGATTTGTACATGAGTAGAAGTGAATTACAACTCTACCAAGCACATCAGACACCTCAACAAGGCAGTATTAAGTACATTAAATACATTTGTATGGATATATGTTTCCCCAAGACTTAAACGTATGTACCTTTTATATTTCTCCATCGCCCTCCTGTACCCCCACTGTTTATGTCAGAGAAATGCTGACTTTGCAGGTCTGGGCACCCATCCTATCCCATGCCACACTTACAAGTAAAGTTGTATCTGGTTGTTTATCTTCACACTATATTACACACTTCTGAATTATGAATAAACATTTCTGTATGTAATATGTAAAAAAAGTGTGAGACTCCAACACCTCATGGAAACGATGTCCAGCACCAGAACATTGCTCAGCCACACCTTTTCGACGTCCCCATCGACAGTGTTGTCCTAACTACTGTGTAGCCTAACCAATGTGTAGGGTAGTTACCTTTTCAGGCAAATGCACTTGCAGTCCACGAGTATGAACCTGTGGTTTTCGTGGGTTTCTGACTCTAAGGCCTTTTAGATAGTAGCCCCAAACACAGACACAGGACAAGACCACAAAAAGTAGAAGACCAACGCATAGGCCAAAATAGGAAGGAGAAAGGTATGAAGGGAAATAGGACAGTACATATGGTTCTAAATCAGTCTTGTTCAAATAAGAGAGGCACTCTACTCTTTTTAACACATGAGACAGCCTATTCACATCGAATTGAGAAACACTGAATGAAAGTAGGAAGGGTCGTAACTGGGACGAGAAATTCACCGAGAAGCTAGATGTTGCTTGTTAGGTAGAATTTCTATCTCTTTACTGTGCAACTCGCAAAAATCGGATGCAACGTAGTAACCCCTTACTGTAAGGAACGTGTTGTGAGGCACACGCACACGTCAGTGTTACGTCCTCTGTCTCAAGGAAGAAGAATTACTGTTTTGCATGTACATGAGCATAGAAAACTGACTTCAATTGAATGGGTTGGAAAGTGCAATGTTGCAACGTAGAGGAAGTGTTTGTATCCAACAAGGCCACCTTACACTCATCTACGCCTGAAGGTATAAAGACAAAATGGAAAGCAGGACATACATGGAGATCAAGAAAGGAAGCCTTACACTTCTCAAACTCCTCCACAGTCGTTTCTGCTATACAGTATACCCTTTGTCATCCGACACAACTAGCAACTCTGGTCCCTCATTCAAAATGATAAATGTATTGTTAGTAGTAGCAAAATGGAAAGGAATGAACCACCATACATGGTGTGTTATAGCATTCCTTATGGGTACCAATATCAGGATGCCATCATGGGTCAACTGGGCCTCTAACAATGGGTAATAGTATTCCAGTTGACTCATACCAAAAGTGGCGTTAGTCCATGCTTCCACATTGCTACATCAAGAGCATTGGTTTGAATATGAGAAGGAAGCAATAAAGATTAACCCTATTCAAACTTCCATCGATTAAGCAGTCCACCAGATTGGCTGCATCCAACTCCAAAGCATTGACTGACTCATCGAGAGCATGTAAGTACTCAGCAATTAACACTAAGTTAGTTAGGGCTGGTAGGTTAGTTTGGATATTGTCCACAACATTTGTGAGATGCGTGGTAGTCTCAATTATCTCGTTAGCTTTGTTAGTGAACTCACCTACTTGCTCATATGCGTGTACGATTAGCCTGTTTTTGCCTTAGCCACCAAATGCCAAATCATGCATCTGTCTGCCCAATTGCACTACGTCCTTGTCTAGCACTGTACCAAAGAGCTTTTGAGACAGGATAACTAGAAGGTCCACAAGTCCTTTCTTGGTACGTGCATGGACATGCTGGGAAAGATCAGAATCAGCATTAAGTAAAGTGACATGTAATTTAGTGAGCCTGTCTGTGAGCCTATCTATATGGCCAGTTTGATATTTGACTATGCCAAGCAAGGTTGGTATGAAAGCTCTACTGTCCGAGGTCGTCAGCTGTGGGTTCAGGTCAAATAAATTTCCTATTCCCATCAGATGTTTTAGGTGGAATAATCCATCGAAGACTTCCTTAACAGTGTCTGGAGCTCAGAGATAGCCTTCCATTGGATAGTAGATGCATTCTGGATTTTCTACTACCATGACTTCTCCAAGTGGGCTATTCAGGACTCCTGGCATTAGCGCAGTCGTGTCCATGTCCGACATCGTTCTATATGTCCACCCCAGGCAACGTGCAAGGAGTATAAGCCCAAGCCACATTTTCTGCAAGAGAAGATACTCACTTTATCATTCTTGCTGTGGGATCATAGCTTGCTGCGATACTCTTGGTTAGGGACAGGTACGGACGACGACATTGACTGCGATGAAGACAGAGGGGACAACACATCAAACGACTGGTTAGTTAGGCCTATCTCTTGACTTACCGGTTTGATCCTATCAACATGTACTATCTGCTGCGTCCCATTAGCATCATACCTTATTCTATTAGTATGTCCATGCACTCGTTCCACAATGGTGTATGGTCAACAGAACTTACGTCTGAGCTTGGAAGTTCTCTCAGGGTTATGGATCATCATCTTCTGGCCTACTTCCAGTGTCTTTTCTTGATCATCTTTGTGTTGTTTCACCATCATCTTCACTCTTGAGGTTTTTAATGTTTTCCGTACTTAAATATGTATACGTTGGAACTTTGCAAGCTGGACTTTGTTATAATCCTTTTGATTATATACTGGTGTAGGAGGTCCAGCTAGCAAATCATAGGGTAACACTTTCTCCTCTCCATAAAGGATGTAATGAGGAGACTTCCCAGTTGGCGAATTGTCTGAGGAGTTGATGGCCGCCACTACATGTGGTAACCAGTCTTGCCAGTTATTCTCCAACGAGTTGTTTACTGGTCTTTTAATAAATTCCGGTTTGTCCTCTCCACAAGGCCATTGCTCGGGGAACTGTAAGGCATCACAAAGACTTGCTTTACCCCATACATACGATAGATTACTTGTAACACTTGGTTACGAAATTCAATGCCACAATCACTGAGCAACACCTTGGGTGTAGAGTAAGAACAGATCACTGAGGTTACAAAAGCATGTGCCATGTCCTCTAAAGATTTCGTCTGTAATAGTGCTAAAACAGTGAATCGCGAAAAATGGTCCACTGCCACCAATACATAGCTTGAGCCTTGCTGACTCTTTCACAACATTATGAGATCAATGAAGACTGTATCCCAAGGTTTTTCCAGCAGGGGATACTCCAAAATGGGAGCCAGAGGGCCAGTCGTTCTTCATATTTCAGCGCACTTGAAACTTTGACTAACATGGGCTACTATGTCCTTCCTCATGGTTGGCCAATAGTATTTCTTTCTTGTCTCACATATGCATCTGTCACATCTGGGATGACCCACTTGAGGTACATAATAAACCAACTATAACACGGCTTGCTGTAGTATAGCAGGAACAACCAACCGATACACAGTGTCCTTCCCTGGGGTTTCTTATTCTAAAGACCCCGTTGAAGATGGAAGTGAGTCATCGGTACCGGAAGTTCAGGTAGACAAATCTTGTTGCCAGACCCCAGGGCATAGGTGACTTGAGACCACATCGCATCCTTTCGTTGTTCCGTTTTTACCGTGTTTGGGGAATACTCAGAAAAAGGGATATCCTCAGACATGGCAGCAGCAATTTTCTTCTCAATGCATCAGCAACAACATTTTGACAGCCCAGTAAATACCTGACATCAGGGTCAATCACCATTACCTTGCTGTACCCAACAAGCGCCCTTATCGTGCAAATTCTTCCACTTGAACAAGTCGCATATGGGTGCATGGTCAGTTAAAACAATTATCCGGTAGCTGAAAATGATATTCTGGAAATATCCTTACGCCCACACAACTGCAAATGTCTCAAAGTGTGTCGCCAAATAATTTTTTTCTGGGGATCTTAGTGACTTCATCATGAAGCATCTTCTCAACTTCCTCTTCCACTGTTTTCCGTTGGCTGTGCGGTAGACGGTATGGAGACACATCTATCAGATTTGTACCAGGGCAAAAACCAGTATGATGCCTCACCTTAACTGTTCTACCCTGAGGTTTTCCTAGAAGTGCGACTATGTCGGAGAATTCTTTAAGAAATGCTAGGAATCGCGTTGTATGGTCAACATTGTCTGTTACCTTCATGTATTGTTCCAGCAAATTTCGTCTCCCACGAAGTGTAGGATCTGACTGAGTCGTTGTTTGTAATGAACTACGAGAGAGATCACCAGTACCTCGTCGACTTCCCTTATGGGGGCACCATAGCACATTGAGTCGCCTGTATAACAATCATTTCTGAGCTTAACTGCACCACCACTCATATTTGCGATAAACAGGGGTGTATTCTGGTCTGGTACGACAATGCTCAGGTGGATTCCAGCGACAATGCCTTTATGTTTTACGGTCTCTGACAAGCATGCCACGTCAGTTCCCTCCGATACATCAGGAACTTTGATGGGAATTTTGCAGAGAGTTCGACTGGGTAAGTGGTGATTCCCACTGACTATAGCCCTGACCTGCTTCCTGTCCATACCCTCGGTTCCGTGTTCGTCTGGTGATTCCCTTGACGCTTCACTTGTTGGGGTCACAACTGGTTGAATGGCTCCATTTTGGACGCCACTATCTCCAGCTTTGGTTGCTGTGGAAATAAGGCCCACAAACTCCTTCCCATAAAAGGAACTAGAATGACTCTCTGGGTGTGTAATCACATAATATTCTTCCATGGATTCAAGGCCCAATAACCCATCAGCTGGCAGAGGGAAGTCCTCAACCACATAAAACATAGCACGTAATACAGGAGATCGTTTATCTGCCCTCAGGGTCAACTGTACCTGGCTTACGATCTTCATTTACTCCTCGATACACCTGTCAAAATGATATCGCGTGGTGATAACTTCCAATTTCTATGAGGCATCAAATGTTTGAGCCTCTCCAGTGCTTTACTAGAAATAATGTTTGGACATGCCCCGGTGTCCACTATCAAAGACACCTGGCCTTTCCTTGTGATCCAAGGAATCGACATCAGATCCACCTTTTTGACAGCTGCCACACACACATCGGTTGATTGTATGATCCTTCGGGTTACTTCTGTGTGTAGCCCTGAGGTTCCCTCGAATTAACCTGGTTGCCCAGTTATTCCCTATTTGCAATGACAATGGGGCGATAGTCCAAAGAATTAGGACTGCCCATTAGGTACATGCCATGCAGAAGGAAGATTCACCTGAGTTTGCATGCCAGTACTGTTGGTATTCATGCCCCACGGATTAGCATAAGGATCCTGGGTTCCCATGCCAATACTGTTAGTGTTCATGCCCCATGGATTAGCATAAGGAACATTAGCAAATAAATGGTATTGTCACTTGCTGTCGAAAGGGTCATGGTGTACTGAACATGCCTGAGGTGTAAGTGGGTATGTACGTGGTTGCTTTAATATCAGAGATTAGTGGACCTTGCATTTCCGTTTGAGAGAACAAGCATGCTGTTGTAGCCTGTTCCTGAATGTCCTCAGTCTCTACACTGGGTGTGCCTTCAGCGAGACTTGTGGCCATTTCGGAGGTAATTTGACGCTCAGAACTATTGAATAAGTACGACCTGAATGCAAATGCAAAGTGTTCAAGTCTTGTTCACTTTCCAGTTCCTTAGAAATGTCCTGACTACCTTCAACCCCAAGATGACCTTCACTAAATCATGTAAGGTTTGAATATTCTTATCTAATGTCTCTATCCACTCACAAACTAGACTCCAAGGAGACAACCCTTTCTTCCGTGATTGGCATATCTGTATCTCCCCTAAATTTCCTTCTCCACTTTTTCCCTTTATCCATCTAATCTCTGTCAGAAATTATTTCCTTCCCAGTCACAGGAAGTTAAACTGACACAAATAGATAAGTTATGGCTTTAGCAATAGAGACTGGGACACAGACAAGATACACAGAAAACACATCTATTTAGTAGAAACTGAGAAACCTTTATTATTACACACACTGCCTAACTAACGTGTGTTGCTTAAAGAGTGTATGTCTTGTGGTATACTATACATGTACACTACCTAGGTGTCAGGTGAAGCTCAGATTCCAGGTAAATTCATACTGCAACTCCACACACTCCGCCAGGTTTTCCGTCTCTCCAAGCACACGAAGATGTTCCCTCAACTCTCACCCCACGGTGACCAGCCCGTGGGTGCCACACACAGCCTCACACACTCACCTCTCACCTGCCTCACACTGACACACCAGGGTTGCCAGATGTGCTTAGAAGACAACCCCTCACCGGGCTGGTCTCAACTGTCTCCACTCAGAGATATTCACCGAGATCTCGCTCTCTCACACATGGGAACGAGACAATTCACCAGTCTCGGTTAAAGGCAGAGATAATCTTGAGAGAACGAGAACGAGTTCACTACTCTGATATTTTTCTGCTCCCACTTTACCTCACTCTGCAATTAGTTCTGTTGCAAAAGTGAAAGTAAGATTTTCTGTTATTCACCTGTAGGATCACAAGCGATGTTTCAAGGGTTTCACTGCTCTCACAGAATCCATTTGGCACCTTTTCATATCCCAACACTGGACCACCAATTTTATATGTTCCAACTTGCGTAGGAATCCCACAGCTGACCACGAACTTTATGTGCAGCTGCTTAGGCATTACTCCACCAGGCTCCACAGCTGGTACTTCCCACAGTGTCCCTCTGCTACAGCAGGTGGCGGGAATATATTGGCGTAGATCCTATAATCAGAAGTCTGGTAGGATGTAGGTGAACAGAAACTGGAGCAGATGTGTTTTTATCTCTCTTTATTCGCCACAGAAAGATATAACTGCGACGAGAGTATTTTCTGAGTAGTATATCTCTCTTGAAGGCTGAGTATAATCTGCTACATCTGCCCTGCTTCGCATCTGGGAGAGGCCTTAGGTCAGCCGTTTTTAGAGATTACCATATCCCTTAGACAATCTGGGATTTGTACATGGGTAGAAGTGAATTACAGCTCTACCATGCACATCAGACACCTCAATAAGGCAGTATTAAGTACAATAAAAACATTAGTATGGATATATGCTTCCCCAAGACTTAAACGTATGTACATTTTATATTTCTCTATCGCCTTCCTTTAGCCCCACTGTTTATGTCAGAGAAATGCTGGCTTTGCAAATCTGGGTGCCCATCTTACCCTATGCCACACTTACAATTAAAGTTGTCTGGTTGATTATCTTCACACTGTATTACACACTCTTTAATTGAGGTGCCCCCTGCTGAAGTGATGCAAGTGACACCTTGGTCGAAATTTAGTTTTCACTTGCATCGAGTAGTACGATAATAGCTCTATGTGAGGTAAATTTCCCAAAGTGATTCAGGGAAGTGGTGTGGTCATAAGGTCCATAATCCTACACAGAACTACGAATTTTTGGAGGAAATGTTGTACGACTTTACTTTCCGATCTGTAGTAAGGCAAGAGCCTAGGAGAGGTCCCCAACCAATCAGCACACTAACATCATGGTGCTCGCCAGCCGGTGGGAGTGCAGCAGGGTCGTCAGTCATAGTTCCCGCCTTATATCAACTGGTTTACCTTTTTTTTTTTTTCTTTTTTGTTTGTGGTTTTCTGACCTGTATGGTTCGTTGTGTTAAGTTAGTGTTAAGAAAAAAAAGTAATATTATTATGAAAGGAAAGACATTATTTTTTTTAGTAACAATCAAGTTGTATGTACGTGTCTATACAAAAGAAAAATATTATTTTGAGAAGTCCTTACCAGTGTTACATTACTTTTTTTTTTTTTTTACAAGAAGATATTTTTTAGCGGTGACCGCTTGTGCCAAAGGGGGTTCTACGGCTATGATTAAGTGAAGTACCCAAGAGAAAGCCTTATTGTTAAGTTAGTGTTAAGAAAAAATAATAATAATAGTAATATCATGAAAGGAAAGTCATTATAATTTTTTTAGTAAGAGGCAAGTTGTGTGTACGTGGCTACATTACAGAAAAATATTATTTTGAAAAGTCCTTACGAGTTTTACATTATCTATTTCGGTTTAATTTACATGAAAATAATATTCACTGTATTATGAAGAGGAAATTATTAAGTATTGACATCAAGAACATATTAAAGTGACGAAGTAGTACGGTAATAAGACAAAGCACAATTATATTCAGTAATATTATTATCAGGGTCATTGTCTCCCAATGGCTTGAGTAGGCCTTCAGTCTTCATCAGCCACTTATTCAGACAGTTTAAAACAACAGGATTATTAATAGGTAAAGGATGCCATTTTTTAATCCATGCTACTCCACTCTAGAGGTGAAGTGAGGCAAGGGCAAGCGGGAGAGAGCCAGCGTGCCAACTTTCAAACGCTGTTTTCTTGACTTTTTGTTTGTGTAACTTGCATAGCTTCAGGAGGGGGCGCCTCAATTATGAATAAACATTTCTGTATGTAATATTTAAAAATAGTGTGACACTCAAACACCTCATGGAAATGATGTCCAGCACCAGAACATTGCTCAGCCACACCTTTTCGACGTCCCCATCGACAATGTTGTCCTAACTACTGTGTAGCCTAACCAATGTGTAGGGTAGCTAACTATTCAGGCAAGTCCACTTGCAATCCGCGAGTATGAACCCGTGGTTTTCGTGGGTTTCTCACACTAAGGCCTTTTAGATAGTAGCCCCCAAAACAAACACAGGACAAGACCACAAGAAGTAGAAGACCAACGCCAGGATCAAAATAGGAAGGAGAAAGGTATGAAGGGAGAGGGGACAGTACATATGGTTCTAAATCTGTCTTGTTCAAATAAGAGAGGCACTCTACTCTTTTTAACACATGAGACAGCCTATTCACATCCAATTGAGAAACATTGAATGAAGGTAGAAAGGCTCGTAACTGGGGTGAGAAATTCACCAACAAGGCTAGGTGTTGCTTGTTAGGTAGAATTTCTATCTCTTTACTGTGCAACTCGCAAAAATCGGGTGCAACATAGTAACCCCTTACCGTAAGGAACTGGTGTTGTGAGGCACACGTCAGTACTACGTCCTCTGTCTCAGGGAAGAAGAATTAGTGCTTCGCATGTACATGAGCATGGAAAACTGACTTCAATGAATGGGTTGGAAAGTGCAACGTTGCAATGTAGAGGAAGTGTTTGTGTCCAAAAAGGCCATCTACACTCATCTACGTCTAACGGTATAAAGACAAAATTGAAAGCAGGACATACATGGAGATCAAGAAAGGAAGCCTTACACTTCTCAAACTCTTTCACAGTCGTTTCTGCGATATACCCTTTATCATCCGACACAACTAGCACCTCTGGTCCCTCATTCAAAATGACAAGTGTATTGTTAGTAGTAGCAAAAAGGAAAGGAATGAACCGCCATACATGGTGTGTTATAGCATTCCTCATAGGTACCAATATCAGGATGCCATCATGGGTTAACTGGGCCTTTGACAATGGGTAATAATATTCCAGTTGACTCATACCAAAAAGTGGCGTCAGTTCATGCCTTCCACATAGCTACATCAAGAGCACTGGTTAGAATATGAGTAGGAAACAATAGAGCATTAACCCTATTCAAACATTCATCGATTAAGACGTCCACCATATTGGCTGCGTCCAACTCCAAAGCAGTGACTGACTCATCAAGAGCATGTAAGTACTCAGCAATTAACACTAAGCTAGTTATGGTTGGTAGGTTAGTTTGGATGTTGTTCACAACTTCTACGAGATGGCTCGTAGTCTCAATAATCTCGTTAGCTTTGTTAGTGAACTCACCTACTTGTTCATGCACGTGTATGATTAGCTTGTTATCTGCCTTAGCTGCCAATGCCAAATCATGCATCTGTCTGCCCAATTGCACTACATTCTTGTCTAGTGCTGTACCAAAGAGCTTTTGAGACAGGATACCTAAAAGGTTCAAAAGTCCTCTCTTAGTATCTGTATGGACATGCTGGGAAAGATCAGAATCAGCATTAAGTAAAGTGACATGTAGTGTACGAGCCTGTCTGTGAGCCTATCCATATGTCCAGTTTGAAACTTAACTGTGCCATGCAAGGTTCGTATGAAAGCTCTACTGTCCGAGGTCGTCAGCTGTGGGTTAAGGTCAAATAAATTTCCTATTCCCAACAGTTGTTGTTTGAGGTGGAGTAATCCCTCGAAGACCTCCCTAACAGTATCTGGAGCTTAGAGATAGCCTTCCATTGGATAGTAGAAGCATACTGCATCCTCTAATACCACGACTTCTCCAAGTGGGCTCTACAGTCGTGTCCGTGTCCGAAGTTGTTCCATAAGTCCACCCCAAGCAACGCGCAAGGAGTATAAGCCCTAGTCATATTTCCTGCAAGAGAAGATACTCCCTTAATTGCTCTTGGGATTATAGGTTGTTGCGATACTCTTGGTCAGGGACAGGTACGGATGACGACATAGACTGCGACGAAGACAGAGGGAACTACACATCAGACGACTGGTTAGTTAGGTCTAGCTCTTGACTTACTGGTTTGATCCTGTCATCATATACTATCTCCTGAGTCCCATTAGCATCATCCCTTATTCTTTAAGTATGTCCACGCACCCGTTCCACAATGGTATATGGTCCACGTAACTTAGGTCTGAGCTTGGAAGTTCTCTAAGGGTTATGGATCATCACCTTCTGGCCTACCTCCAACATCTTGTCTTGACTACTTTTGTGTTGTTTCGCCATCATTTCCATTCTTGAGGTTTTTAATATTTTCCGTACTTCACTATGTATATGCTGGAACTTTGCAAGCTGGACTTTGTTATAATCTTCTTGATTATATACTGGAGTAGGAGGTCCAGCTAGCAAATCGTACGGTAACTCTTCCACCCCTCCGTAAAGGATATAATGAGGAGACTTCCGAGTTGACAGATTGTTTGAGGAGTTGATGGCCGCCACTACGTGTGGTAACCAGTCGGTCCAGTTATCTTCCGGTTTCTCCTTCCCACAAGGGCATTGCTCTTGGGACTGTAAGGTGTTACAAAGACGTAATTTACCCATATGTGTGACAGATTTCCTGTAAAACTTGGTTATGAAATTCATTTCCATTATCGCTGAGCAATGCGTTGGGTGTAGAGCAAGGACAGATCACTGAGGTTAGAAAAGCGTGCGCCACCTCCTATGCAGTTTTCGTCTGTAAAGGTGCTAAAACAATGAATTGCGAATGATGGTCCACTACCACCAATACTTAGCTTGAGCCTTGCTGACTTTCTGGGAACATTAAGAGATCAATGGAGACTGTATCCCTAGGTTTTTCCAGTAGGGGATACTCAAAGATGGGAGCTGGAGGTCCAGTCGTTCCTCATATTTCCGCGCACTTGACACATTGACTAACGTGGGCTTCTATGTCCTTCCTCATGGTCGGCCAATAGTATTTCTTTCTTGCCTCACGTATGCATCTGTCACGCCCAGGATTACCTGCTTGAGGTACGTCATGAAGCAACTATAACAAGGTTTACTGTAGTGTAGCAAGAACAACCAACTAATATACAGTGTCCTTCCCCGGGGGTTCTTATTCAAAAGACCCCATTGAAGATGGAAGAGAGTCATTGGTACCAGAAGTTCAGGTAGACAAGTCTCGTTGCCAGACTCCAAGGCATAGATGACTTGAGACCACATTCCATCCTTACGTTGTTCTGCTTTTACCGTGTTCGGGGAATACCCAGAAAGAGGAATATCCTCAGACATGACACCAGCAATGTTTCTACTCAGTGCATTGGCAACAACATTTTGACAGCCCAATAAATACCTGACATCAGGGTCAAACTATATTACCTTGCTGTACCAACACTCGATCTTACTGTGCAAATTCTTCCCCTTCAGCAAGTTGTGTATGGGTGCATGGTCAGTTAAAACAAAATATCCGGTAGCCGAAAATGATATCCCGGATATGTCCTAACACGCGCACGACTGTTAATGTCTCAAAGTGTGTCACCGAATCATTCTTGTGTGGGGGTCTTAGTGCCCTAGTGACATACACAATGGTGTGCGTTTTGCCTTCCTTATCCTTTAGCTGTAACACCACTCCCAGTCCCGAACCTGAGGAATCTGTGCACTGGTAAAAACGTTGAGTATAATCATTAAACTCTAACACAGGTGTCTCTGTCATGGCTTTCTTGAGATCGTTGAAGCTTTTCTCTTCCGATAATCTCCATTTCCATGCAGCATCCTTCTTAAGTAGCGTCGTCAATGGTGATGCGATACCAGCATATTTGTGGACAAACTCCTATAGACGCCAGGGAGCCCAAGAAACGAGCGAATGTCATCCTTGGACTTGGGTGTAGGGAAATTTACCATGGCTGTAACCTTATCCAGAAGAGCCTTGATGCCATAACCGTGAACTTAGTGCCCTAGAAATCTAACACTTGGTTTCAGGAATTCACACTTCGACAGCTTGATTTTTAGACCTGCAGATCTTAAGGTTTCCATCACTCGTTTTAACTTACTAAAATAAGTGTCCATGTCCTTGCTCACAATTATTAAGTCATCTGGGTACGCTACAATGTCCTGCCCAATCATGTCACCAAACAACTGATTTATCATCCTCTGAAATGCCAAAGGAGCATTACTCACTCCAAAAGGCATCTGTAGAAATTCAAAGTGCCCACTGTGAGTGCTAAGGCAGAGATGGGGTGCGACTCTTCGGTCAGCTCCACTACCAACACCCTGACGCTAGATCCAGGCAGGTGAACACGGTACTTTCCTTATCCAGGGACTGTAGTAAGTCTCTGAGATGTTGAATCGGATAACGATCCGGTATGGTTACCTTGTTCACTTGCTGAATACCGAGAACAGGTCTCACACCACCGTCCTTTTTAGGCACCAGAAAGAGTGGTGCATTCCAAGGTAAGGAAGAAGATTGAATGACTTCATCATGAAGCATCTTCTCAACTTCCTCTTCCACTGCTTTCCATTGGCTGTGCAGTAGACGGTATGCAGGCACATATATCGGATTTGTACCAGGGCACAAACCAATATGATGTTTCACCTTGTCAGTTCTACCCAGCGGTTCTCCTGGAAGTCCCACTACATCAGAGAATTCTTTAAGAAATGCTAGGAATTGCGTATTATGGTCAATATTGTCTGCTACCTTCATGTATTGTTCTAGCAAATTTCCTCTCCCAAGATGTCTTGGTTCTGACTGAGTCCTTGTTTGTGATGTAACTATGGGAGACTGTTTGTGATGTAACTATGGGAGAGATCACCAGTACCTCGTCGACTTTCCTTACAGGGGCACCATAGCACATCAAGTCGCCTGCATAACAACCAACTCTGAGCTTAACTGCACCACCACTCACATTTGTGATGAAGAGGGGCGTTTTCTGGTCTGGTCTGACAATGCTCAAGGTGGATTCCCGTGACATGATTGATTGATTGTAGTAGAAACTGGCAGCGCAACTGCTAAGGTCATATGCTGCCGGACAACAAGCTAAAACACATGGCAAATAGTGCATAATCGATATAAAGTTAATACATTTTTCTAGAAATAAAACACTGAAAATAATAAAAGAATATTTAAAAGAGAAAACAATTTCTTATAAAAGTGGAAGGAGGCCCGCCTCCTGAAGAAAACCAAAAACATCAGAAAAATCGTTATGGGCCCCACCAAGCATCGAGGAGAGACAGTAGGCACCATCTACCCCTGTATGCCTATGGAGGAATCTCCGACGCAGGTCCCCCAAACTTGGACACTCGACCAGCAAGTGACGGACAGTAAGGGGAACAAAGTAATCATCACAGTACGGTTGAGTCTTGCCACTCATCAGGAACCCATGTGTAAGCCAAGAGTGCCCAATGTGAAGCCTAGCAAGAGCTACCTCCAATCGCCGAGGCATGAAAGGGAGAACCCTTGGCACAACCACTCTCTGGAAGACCTCTTTCAGCTTATTATGAGCAACACCATCCCAGCGCCTCTGCCAACACACATGCATTCTGTCCCGCAAGTAAGGTGTTAGATCAGATGCAGGAAGCGGATATTCTGCTGGGGGCTGTTGAGTAGCCACAGCCTTGGCCAATGCATCCGCAGTCTCATTGCCCACCACACCAACATGTGCGGGAAATCAGCAAAAATCCACTCACTTCCCCTGACGACGAATGAGGAACAGCCACTCCAAATTAGCTAAAACTAAGGGATGGGAAGAGTTAAAAGAGTCCAGGGCCAAAAGCGCCCCTTGAGAGTCGCTAAAAATAGTAAAATAATTGTGAGGGTGAACAAACACCAACTTCAAGACTAAAATGATGGCTGACAACTCTGAAGTAAAAACTGAGGCAACCAAAGGAAGACTACCTCCTTGGCTAAAATTGGGAAATACCACTCCAAAACTAACACCTGATGCGGATTTAGAGCCATCAGTATACACAGGCACAGAACCACCATGACTAGAAGAATGTTCTAAAAATAACCTTAAAAGACACTGAGGAGCGACAAAATCCTTTGAACCTGCAATAGACCTGCAGAAAATTACCTTGGGCAATATCCAAGGTGCAACCCTCAGGATCCGAACAGGACTGACAAGTACTGCCGACAAATCAAACCCCTCCATTATATCCTGAACCCTATAGCCAAATGGACGAGGCATGTGAGGGTGTCTACTATAACACAAAAGACAAGATTGTTTCGTCACACCCTCACAGACAAGTTGAGTCTGGAAGGTGACGAATCCGGAGCCAGCACCGTACTGCAATAGACTGACGCAGTAGATCTAAGGGAGGCACACCAGCTTCCACCAATAAGCTGGGAATTGGAGAGGACCGAAAAGTCCCAGTTGCAAGGCGAAGACCAGCATGATAGAGAGCATCTAGAGTTTTTAGTCTTGATTCTGTGGCAGAGGAATATACCTCACAGCCATATGACAGCTTAGAGGTTACAAATACCTGAAACAAATGCAAGAGTGTCCTTCGATCAGCACCCCAAGAGGTATAGGACAGAACCCTCAATAGATTGAGAGCCTTCATACATGATGTTTTAAGATTTGCCAAGTGTGAGACCCATGTCAAATGACAGTCAAAAGTCAGGCCCAAGAATTTCGTCTCTGTCACACAACGGAGTCTCCTGCCACAAAGCTGGAGATCAGGGTCCGGGTGTACCCCTCTCATCCTATAGAAGTGCATAGCCACAGTCTTTGAAGGGGAAAACCGAAAACCCTTGGAAGTGGCCCAGGCAGAAATCTTGTCCAAGGCAAGTTGCATATGCCGCTCAATAGCAGACATGCGGGAGCCAGAAAACCATATAGCTAAGTCATCCACATACAGGGATGAGGATACCCCAGCAGGCACAGTGTCAATGATACCATTAATGGCCACTGCAAACAGGGAAACACTTAAGACACTCCCCTGTGGGATGCCTTCCTCCTGGCACAGTGACGCAGAGAGTGTAGAACCCACACGGACCAGAAATACACGATCAGTCAAAAAGTCTCCAAGCAACACAGGCAGGCGACCACGTAAACCAAAGGCATGAAGTTGTTGGAGGATGCCATGGCGACAGGCAGTGTCATAAGCCTTCGCAAGGTCAAAACACACAGCCACAAGATGTTGCTTGGAGGCAAAAGCTTCACAGATTAACGCCTCGAGCCTGATAAGGTTGTCTGAAGTGCACCGTAATTTACGGAAACCACTCTGCGACGGAGAGAGAAAGCAACCCTTCTCCAGAAACCACATAAGCCTGACATTGACCATCTTTTCGAACAGCTTGCACACACATGATGTTAAAGTGACAGGGCGATAGTTGGAGACTTGTGAATGGTCTTTACCAGGCTTGGGAAAGGGGAGAACAATACCCAACTTCCAACTCCTCGGAATAGAGCCCTCACTCCAAACCCTGTTAAAAAGGTCCAATAAAAACTGAAGTGGATCAGTCGGAAGATGACGCAGCATAGTGTATGGAATATCGTCAGGCCCAGGAGCAGTGTCACGACACTCTGAAAGGGCAGCACGCAGCTCACGGAGGCTGAAATTTAAATTATACGGCTTTCCGCCACAAGAGCAAAAGTCAAGACGCAGCCTCTCCTGATTCCTACAAAAGGTAGCAAATGGCTGAGAAGGATCCTTTGTGGAGACAGCGTAAAACTGTTCTGCAAAAGCAGAGGCTACTGCATTTGGTGCAGACACAAATTCTCCGTGAAGGCGCAACACCAGAGGGGAGGGGGGCGAGAACCCACCAGAAGTATTGCGCACCTTTTTCCACACCACAGACATTGAAGTTGAAGATGTAATTGTAGAAACATACGACCTCCACGAGTTACGGCGAGCATTCTTCATAGCCCATCTATAGTGAGCACGTGCTTTGCGAAACTGTATTTTTAGAAAAACAACATTACGATTGGCAAAATACCGACGAGCAGCTGCTTTGTAAGTTCCCTTTGCTATGGAGCAGTCATCATTCCACCATGGCACAGGTCTCCGGGAAAAAACACCAGAAGTCCGTGGGATAGAATGAACCCCTGCTGAGAAAATGGTCTTAGTAAAATAACATTCGGCATCATCGATAATTGAAAAATCAGTAACCCTGTTGGCAAATACACATAATTTCTCAAAGAGAGACCATTCAGCCCTGTCCAGACACCAGCGTGGCAGACGGGCTACAGGAACAGAGCGAGTAGGCTGGACCACTACAGGATAATGGTCACTACCATGTAGATCATCCAAAACCTCCCAAGGAAAATCAAGGGCACAGTTAGAGGAGGAGATGGTAAGGTCAATGACAGAATACGTAATTCACCGGGTCGGTCAGGATCACTTGATGGTCGTCATCGTCAGCTTTTTATCCTCCCGGAAGGGAGCTGAGAGCTCACATAGTACGATCTAAGGGCAAGGCTGTGACCTTCACACACGCACACACCCGTCCCCTTGCTCAAGGGGGACAGTAACCACCCATTTCGTCAGTGAAACTTTTTGCAACATGAGCGAGGCGCGAACTCCCGTCCACCAGTTGGCAAGCGAGAACGTTACCACTGCACCAGTGAGCGGTGTACGTGCCAGTCTGAACATGAAAATGGGTCGGCCTTCCATCATTTAGGACAACCAAATCTACTCGTAAATCCCCAACCAAAGAGGCAAGAAGATCACCCCGAGGATTGGAAAGTAAGTCATCCCACAAAGGATGGCAGCCATTAAGGTCATCAAGGAGTAGGAAAGGGAGTGGAAGTTGGCTGATAAGGGTTTCTAGATCAGCACATATAACAGGAACGGAAGGTGGAAGGTAAGGACAAGAGATGGTATAGCACCTCCCAATGTGCATCTGTACTGCTAGAACTTGAAAGGGGGACTGAATCTCAAAGGAAATAAAGGGGACATCAGAACGGCACAAAATTGCACATCCACCGCTGTGACCACCAGCAGGAGATGCATGGAAGGCCTGATACCCCCTAATGGAAGGGAACTGTCTGTCCCCCACCACTGTCTCCAGAAGACACACACATAGTGGGTTCAGAGCAGAGAGTAATAACTGTAATTCCTCCTAATTTGCCATGGCACCCCTACAGTTCCACTGAAGACAGATTGGTACCGATTGAGCCATAGTGATTAGTATTAAATATTATGAACTTAGAAAGCTATGTAGCAACCTCATTGGGAAGGGAGTGAAAGCCCTTCTTCCTAGGCGTGGAGCTCTGCCTCACCAACCGCGAAGGCAATTAAGATTTAGAGTTTCCATGGGTGGAAGTACCCTTACCCCGAGACATGTCCCACCCATCGCCAGAATGAGTCCAAAGCAGAGACCTTCTTGGAAGACCCACGTGCCCCGTCCACACACGCATGTGAGGGTTCAGCTGGCACCTTGGGGCCAACCGAACCCTCCCCAACCAAATCAACCAAAGGTTGGCCGCTGGGTGACGGATCAGAGGGAGCAAGCGACTGGGCTCTATGAGTATCTAAAGACCCAGGCCCCACCACACCTGAGGAAGAGGCAGGGACGGGAATCCTAGAAGGGCCATCATGAACACCCACAGACTTAGACGCCACCACTGGCTGGGTTGTCGAGCGAAGAGCCCCCTCAGAATCCTCATGCGGTACAGAAGTTTGAACCTCAGGAGGAGGTGAGTCACCCAAAAACTCCTCACTCGTTTGAGGTTGGCAGCTGCAACCTCCATCTCTGCACCAGAACTTAAAGCATTAGAAACTATAGTGCCACACTGTAAAGAAGAGTGAGCAACAGTAGCAGAGTGGGCAGAGGGTACAGGAGCAGCAGTCAGTACTGTAGTAGCAGCCGATAAAGAAGTATGAGAGACGCTGTTTTTTTTTGGATATGTCAGGACAAGGATGCACAGGAAGGACACCGGGAGTTTTGGAAGTGTCAAAGCAAGGTGTGGCATCGACACGGGTGTTTGTCATAGGAGGAACCGGAGGAACTGGGATGGGGGAGGCACTCCCAGACGCTGGAAGAACCACCGCAGAGGGGACACCCCCCGAGACAGGAGGCACCTCCCTGGAGGAAGCACAGCTGCTTCCAGGCTGCACTCCCTCAGTGGAACCTCCCGGGCGAGAAGGCCGGGAAGTAGAACCCCGAGAATTTGATGGGGCATTGTGTGATGGCAGGCGCACCTGCCGGTCAGCTTTATGGCGAGACAATACAGCAGCAAAGGTAACCCCAGGGCGAATGAACCGCTCCCTTACCCTGGCCTTTGCCTCAGAAAAGAAAATTTTCTCCTTCGTTCGGACAGAAATAATCTCATATTCATACTTGTATACTTTGCAATCCCTTGAGGAGGCTGCATGTGCTCCTCCACAGTTCAAACATTTAGAGGGTTGAGAACAATCATCTATACCATGAGAAATTCCACCACAATTTCCACAAACCTCAGGAAGGCCAGATGCTTCCCGCCTGCAAGAACGGCAAACATGACCAAACCTTTGACAATAATAGTATCTTCTAGGTCGGGGAACATAAGGTTTAACCTTAAGCTTCCACCATGCAGCAGTGATGACCTCTGGCAAAGTAAGACGATCAAATGTCAAGCTAAGAGTGGGCATGGGGGTTAATATCCCATCAACTTTCTTCATTATTCTCTGTACTGCTACAACTCCCTGAGGAACCAGCCCCTCTAAGAGGGAAGAATCAGAATATGAGACCAAGTCACGAGAATATACAACCCCTCGGGACTGATTTAGGACCAAGTGACGAGAGGCAAGTACAGGATAATCAGCGACCATAGTTAGGGACTGGATGCGTGAACTCTTCTCTTCATTCCTGGCTTCTAGCAATAGAGAACCATCACCCTGCAAAGAGACCTTGGGGGTAAATCCACATGCTGAAACTAGACCACTGTGAATCTGAAAACTGTTCAGGTTCCGGAAGGAAGTACCATCATCCGTTTTGAGGACTATATATTTTGTGTAGGAGTGTTTCACAAAGACACTAGGTAAAAACTCGATACAGGGAACATCTGAATTTCCAGTTTTGGCAGACGACCCGGAGGGTACAGGGTCGTCAGCCAGAGAGTGAACACTTGATGCCTACTCGTGCGGCTGGTCACTGACCACATGAGTGGTTAAGGAATTGTTTAATGTATCCATATATACTTTGGTAACTATGAATTGGCACCAGAAGCCAAGAGAAACTGCTTACCAGGGAGTGAGGGGACCGAGTGCGGTCTGATGGAAGCGGGGTACCTCGTCCCCAGAGGGTGTCCCAAAAAGGACACCCCGTGCTACAAATGTTTCCTCCCACCAGTGCAAAGACCCCCTTCCCCAACACCCCCCAGCCCAGACACCCAACAAACCAACTAAGGACAGCACCGAGGCGATCCCTCTGGAGGGCGGTACCGATGACCCATACGGGTAACCTAAGATTCAGGCAGTGCTTAGTCAGAACCCTTATCCACAACCCTACCCGCATGGGAGACCCTGCCAGATGTCATTACATCCACGGGCAGGCTTGTGGGATCACAGGGACATGCAAACCCCCCCACCTCGACAAGGTGGCTGCCCACGGAGGGGATTCCCGTGACAATGCCTTATATTTTTCAGTCTCCGATAAGCATTCCACGTCAGTTCCCACCGACAAATCAGGTACTTGGATGGGAATTTTGCAATAGTTCGACTGGGTAAGTGGTGATTCCCACTCACTATAGCCCTAACCTGCTTCCAGTCCATACCCTCTGTTTCGTGTTTGTCTGGAGATTCCCTCAATGCTTCACTTGTCGGGGTCACACTGGTTGAATGGCTCCATTTTGGATGCCACTATCTCCAGCTTTGGTTTCTGAGGGAATAGGGCCCACAAACTCCTTCCCATAAAAGGAAATGGAATGTTTTTGAGGGTGTATAATCACATTATACTCTTCCATGGATTCAAGGCCCAATAACGCATCAGCTGGCAGAGGGAAGTCCTCAACCACATAAAACGTAGTATGTGACACAGGAAATCGTTTATCTGCCCCAAGGGTCAACAGTATCTGGCTTACAATCTTCATTTTACTCCCTATTACACCTGTCAAAATGACATTGGGTGCTGATAACGTCCAATTTGTATGAGACATCATATGTTTGAGCCTCTCCAGCACTTTACTAGAAATAATGTTTGCAAACGACCCTGGTGTCCACTATCAAAGACACCTGGCCCGGGATTCACAAATGGCTGCTGGGCGACAACGCCACACGACGTCGTACAAGAATCAGTGATCACCTCTCAAGGGCGATTCACAAACTCTGTATTTGGCTCCCTTCTAAGTCTCTTCGTAACAAGCAGGGATTTTGGGGGGGAAAATTTACTCAACCAATCACCAGGCATCGATCTATCACGTGACTGAATTTAAACAGACCACACCCTTCCGCTTTCTCCTCCCTTGCCCCTCCTTCTCTCCCTCCCTTTCCCTCCAAAACAAGTACATACTGTATATAAATACGTACATATGCATTTATGCATGTAATCACGTATGTACTAAAGGACAAATGTATCCCAAGGCGGACTAAGGTATTTACGTACATATGAATATAGGTATTCACCTACATACGTACGTACGTGAATCCTTACCTAAGTACGTACTTATGTACGCACGTCAACTCATATAAGTACATACTTATGTACGTACGTCAACTCATATAAGTACGTACTTACGTACGTACGTGAATACTTACGTAAGTACGTACACGAATACTTAGGGAAGTACGTACATGAATGCTTATGCAAGTACGTACATATGTACATACTTTTGTAAGCACGTACATGCGTGCATATGTGCATACATACATGAATGCATTAGTATATACATAGGTGCATACGTAAATACGTGCATAGTTGTGTACATAAGTACGTATACTGTACATGTACGTACGTACCTAAATGGGTGCATAAGTACTACACACGTTGATACCTAAATACATGCGTACGTACTTACGTACGTGAATACATATGCAAGGAAGTACGTATGTACGTACATCCGTAAGTACGTACATACGGGCATATGTAAGTATGTACATAGGTAAGTTCATAAATGCTTTAGTACGTACATAGGTTAGTATGTAAATACGTGCATGGGGCGTGTACGTAGGTACGTATACGGGTGCATAGGTAGGCACGGACATTCACACATAAATACATGTGTACGTAATTACGTACATGGATGTGTTCGTACGTACGTATGTAGATCCAGACGTATGTACACAGGTGCGTATGTAAGTACATACATAAGTACATGTACATTCCCTCCATGTTGCACATCTCACAATTGTTTTGGTCAGGGGTCATGTAATCGATATAATGTTCCTCTATTTTCGAATCCCGATCCTGTAAGGATGGTCTGGAGGTCCCATACTGAAAGGGAGATGCTAAGACAAAAAATGGCGGCCGATGCAGTTCATGCATGCCGGTGTAATGCCAAAAGGGAGCAGCGCAACCGGTAAGGGAGGCGCCAAGACTGTGCGACCATTTGTGAATCCGCATCGGTGGATTGTATGATCCTTCGGGTTACTTCTGTGTGTGGTCCTAAGCTTCCCCCGAATTAACTTGGTTTCTTAGTTTTTCCCTATTTGCAATGCCAATGGGGCAATAGTCCGAAGATTGAGGACACTGCCCATCAGGTATATGTCATGTAGTAGGAAGATTCACCTGAGTTTGCATGCCAATAATGTTGGTATTCATGCCCCATGGATTAGCATAAGGATCCTGGGTTTTGCATGCCAATATTGTCAGTTTTCATACCTCATGGATTAGCATAAGGAACATTAGCAAATAAATGGTTTTGTCCCTTGCTGTCCAAAGGTTAATGGTGTACTGAACATGCCTGAGGTGTAAAAGGGTGTGTGAGTGGTTGCATTAATATCAGAGATTACTGGACCTTACATTTCTGGTTGAGAGAACAAAGATGCTGTTGTAGCCTGTTCCTGTATGTCCTCAGTCTCTTCTACACTGGATGTGCCTTCAGTGAGACTAGTGGCCATTTTGGAGGTAATTTGACACTCAGGAACCATAGAATAAGTACTAGTGATGTATCGGATGTCCACCTCCGCCTCTGCGGAGTGCGGAGCCTCTGCAGTGAAAATAATGTCCGCATTACTATCCGCGTCCACGTCTTCAGAAAACAAAAGTTCCACATCATTATCTGCCACCACGTTTTCAGATAATAAAAGACCCGCATAATAATCCGCGTCCACCTCAAAGAACTGCAGAGGTTCCTAATCACCCATCCAATATCTCTCCTTTCTCTTATTGTCATAATTCTTTCTCTCTCTCATTTTCATCCACAACTCTCTTCTCCGTTTCTCTCACCTACCAGTCTCTCTCCCTCTTTCTGTTTTCTTCTCTATTAGCTCTCTTCCTCCCTCCGTCTCTCATTGTTCCTTTTCTCTCCCTCTCTCTCCCTCTTTTTGCATCAGTCTATCTGTCGCAGCAGCTACACGTGCTATGTTAATATAAAGGCATGTCTGGACTAAAGCCAATACTGTTTCATAGTATGACAAGAGTTATTTGTATAAAGTTTTTAATGTATCAAAAGATATACATTCTTCTCTTCTTTTATTATATCTCTTTAATTTATTTTTCACTTTTACCTTCTTCTTTCTCTCCTCTCTCTCTTTGTTTAACTGGAGCTTTGGGTCGTAGCTATGACGCACACTGGTAAACATGCCTGCCGAATACAGTAAGTGTACACTTCAGTGTGGCTGAAACTCGTCAGTTTATACTGCATAAACGTACTATAATATATCTAAAAATAATCCTCATCTGCATCCGCAACCGTCGACACGGAGGTAAAAATAATCCGCAGTTGTGTCTGCATGCGCAAAATTAATATCTTAACCTCCGCAGATTTATCCACAACTGCACTTATGAGAAATAGATATCCAGCTCCACCTCCGCCTCCGTGGAGCTCTAATATCTGGTATCCGATACATCACTAATAAGTACGACAAGAACGCAAATGCAAAGTATTCAAGTCCTGTTCACTTTCCAGTTCCTTAGAAGAGTCCTGACTACCTTCAACCCCAAGATGTCCTTCACTCATATCATGTAAGGTTTGATACTTTTATCTAATGTCTCTATCCACTCACAAAATTCTGACCCTAATTCACTAGACTCCAAGGAAACAGCTCCTTCTTCCGTGATTGGCTTATCTGTATCTCCCCTTAATTTCTGTCCCCACTTCTTCACTTTATCCATCTAATGTCTGTCAGAAATTATTCCCTTCCCAGTCACAGGAAGTTAAACTGACACAAACAGATTAGTTATGGCTTTAGCAATAGAGAATAGGACACAGACAAGATACACAGAAAACACATCTATTTAGGGGAAACTGGGGAACGTTTATTTTTACACACATTGCTTAACTAATGTGTGTTGCTTAAAGAGTCTATGTATTGTGGTATACTATGCATGTACACTACCTTGATGTCAGATAATGCTGAGGTTCCAGGTAAATTCATACTGCAACTTCACACACTCCACCAGGTTTTCCATCTTTCCAGCCACACGACGATGTTCCCTCTTCTCTCGCCCCACAGTGACCGGCCTGCGGGCGCCGCACACAGCCTCACACACTCGCCTCTCGCCTGCCTCACACCGCCATACCAGGTTGTCAGATGTGTTCAGACAACACCACCCCTCACTGCGCTGGCCTCAACTGTCTCCACACAGAGATACTCACCGAGATCTCACTCTCTCACACATAGGAGCGAGACAGTTCACTAGTCTCAGGTAAAGGCAGAGATAATCTTGAGAGAATGAGAACGAGTTCACTACTCTGATATTTTTCTGCTCCCACTTTATCTTACTCCGCAATTAGTCCCCTTGCAAAAGTGAAAGTATGATATTCTGTTATTCACCTGTTGGATCATGAGCGATTTTTCAAGGGTTTCACTGCACTCATAGAATTTCTTTGGCACCTTTTCGTATCCCAGTACTGGACCATCAATTTTATATGTTCCAGCTTGTGTAGGAATCCCACAGCTGACCACGAATTCTATGTGTAGCCGCTTAGGCGTGACTCCACTAACTTCCACAGCTGGTACTTCCCGCACTGTCCCTCTACTACAGTAGGTGGCGAGAATATATTGATGTAGGTCTTATAATCGAAAGTCTGGTAGCATGTAGGTGAACAGAAACTGGAGCAGATGTGTTTTTATCTCTATTCGCCACAGAAAGATACAACTGCGAAAAAAGAGTATTTTCAGAGTAGTACATCTCTCTATTGAAGGCTGAGTGTAATTTGCTACATCTGCCCTGGTCCGAATCTGGGAGTGCCCTTAGGTCAGCCGTTTTTAGAAGATCCAATATCTCTTAGACACTCTGGGATTTGTACATGAGTAGAAGTGAATTACAACTCTACCATGCACATCAGACACCTCAACAAGGCAGTATTAAGTACATTAAATACATTAGTATGGATATATGATTCCCCAAGACTTAAACGTATGTACATTTTATATTTGTCTGTCGGCTTCCTTTACCCCCACTGTTTATGTCAGAGAAATGCTGGCTTTGCGAGTCTGGGCGCCCATCCTATCCCTTGCCACACGTAGAATTAAAGTTATGTTTGGTTGATTATCTTCACACTGTATTACACACACTTTAATTATGAATAAACATTTCTGTATGTAATATGTAAAAATAGTGTGAGACTCCAACACCTCAAGGAAACGATGTCCGGCACCAGAACATGAATATAATGAGATGAAAGCTGGTAGGATTGCATAAGGACAGATATATCCTACAATAAAACAGCAATATGTTTTTGCTGCTAATTTGAGCTATTAAGTAATTTCTTAATTGGTCATATTCCTAGAAACTGACGGTGATTTTTCGATCTTTCTCACAGTTAGTAATTGTAACCTGTATACTTGGCAGAACAATTACAATAGGTAAAATATGTACAGGATTAGAGAACAACACAACCTCCTGCATTTTCTCTTAATACAATAACTCAATATGGCCGGTTAATTTTCAGCCTTTTTCAATTGGACTTTGTCTCAGGAACACTGTTTCACATTCTTCTTGAATCAACCAGGGCAAATATACACTCCTTCAGGTTGAAAGATTTTTGGAATTCCAGCATAACACCAGTGAATTTCACACATTTGCGGGAGTAGATTTTTCTGTAGTTCGATTTTACTACTTTATTCGCTTTTTTAGTTAGTTCTTTTTACGGGGTGGGGCACTAACCCACCACCACTTTAAAGTTATGGTGTTTGAGAGGAATAATGTCACAGAGTGTGCAGTGAGGTTGGATGGTGAGGATATGGAGAATGTGAGTGCATTCAAGTACTTGGGTAGTGTGATGAGTAAGGATGGAACTCGGGGGGGATGAAGTGCGTGAAAGGGTACAGCAGAGAAGGAAGGTTGTTGGTACACTGAAAGCAATGATGAAAATACACTGAGGTGGTTTGGACATGTGAAGAGAGTGGAGAATGAAAGACTGACTAAGAGGGTGTATGTAGGTGAGGTGGAGGGAGGGAGAAGGAGGGGTAGACCGAGGATGAGGTGGAGGGATGGAGTTGAGAGGTATATGAGGGAGGGGGGGTGAGTTGGGGGGAGGGTAGTCAAATGGTGGGTGACAGAGCGACTTGGAGGCGTTATGTCTACGGCCACCCTTTGCGGGATTAGGGCGTCGGGCTATAGATAGATAGATAGATAGATTTTACTACCTGCATTACGCCCTGGTCCTGTGGCTGAATTAATGAATTGATGTTAGGGGCTAGATACATAGCCATAAATGTTCTCGTTAACTAGCTCATTTGCCTCCGGATGGGTCCGACAATTATTGTGGAACAGAATGACATTTGAATCCTCGGGAAGTCCTTTTTCCCTCAGGTGCTGTTTGACTTGGGACTTGAAATGATGGTGGAACCTATCTATCTATCTATCTATTGCCAGACGCCTCAATCCCGTTTGGGGTGGCCACAAACAAATCGCCTCCAAGTCGCCCTGTCCCCCGCCATTTCACTGCCCTGCTCCCAACTCACACACCCCTCTCTCATATACCTCTCCACCCCATCCCTCCATCTCATCCTCGGGCTCCCCCTCCCTCTTCCCCCCTTCACCTCACTCACATACACTCTCTTCGTCAGTCTTTCACCCTCCATCCTCTCCGCATGGCCAAACCACCTCAGTGTGTTCCTCATAATGCTTCCTATCACATCCACATCCACACCACAACGCTCCTTTATATCCTCATTCGTAAGCCTGTCTCTCCACGTGACTCCACAGGCTCCTCTTAAATAACTCATTTCCACTGCTCTCACTCTTGACTTGTGTCCTTCCAACAATGTCCAAGCTTCACTTCCGTACGTTAGAGTTGGTATCACAATACTGTCATGTAGCAACTTTTTCACTTCCATGCTCACTTCCCTGTTTCTTATCACTACTTTCAAAGAACCAGCAACCTTTCTTCCCTGCTGTACCCTTTCAAGCACTTCACCCTCCAAACCTCCATCCTTACTCTTCACACTACCGAAGTACTTAAACGTACTCACCATCCAACCTCGCTGTACATTCACTAACTTCACCTCTCTCAAAGACCATCACTTTACTCTTCCCTACATTCACCTTTAGATTCCATTTCTTACACACTCGCTCAAACTCATCCACGAAGCCCTGCAGCTCCCCTTCGTCTTCACTCAACAACACTGTATCATCTGCAAACAACAGTACAGGGAGTTTCCAAACACTATCCTCTCTCACCAGGGCCACTCCAACATCCACTACCCTACCTTGTACCTCTTTTATTACCCCATCCATGTACAGATTGAACAAACATGGAGACATGACACATCCCTGTTTCAAACCAACTTTCAAAGAGAAAAATTCACTTAGTTCACCATCCACACGCACTGCAGCCTTCGCACCATCGTACATACTCTTCACAGCATTCAACAACTTCCCATCTACTCCATATATTCTTAACACTTTCCACAATCCTTGTCTATCCACCCTGTCATATGCTTTCTCCAAATCCATGAAAGCCACATACAACTTCTTTCCCTTCTCTAGAAACTTTTCCACTAAAGATCTAAGAATGAATATCTGATCTACACAACCTCTTCCCTTCCTAAAGCCTCTCTGTTCTTCTCCAACTAATTTCTCTGTTCTTTCTCTAACTCTGTCTATAAGTATCCTACCATACACTTTACCTATTATACTAAGAAGACAAATGCCCCTATGATTACCACACACTTCTTTTTCCCTTTTTCCTTTGTACAAGGGAATAATTATACCTGACTTCCAATCCTCCGGGACTCTACCTTCCTCCCAGGCCAATCTGCAAATCTTCCACATCCATTCTACTACTATCTCTCCCCCATGCTTCAGCATTTCACCACACACTCCATCAATTCCTGGGGCTTTTCCCGATTTAACTTTCTTCACTTCTTCCACAACTTCTATCCTACTGATTTCTTCCTGTCTTCTCACCTCCCTCCTTCTCCCAGCCATTCCTCAGCCACTTATACTCGCATTACTTCCATCCTCTACGTTCAACAATTCCTTAAAGTGTTCTCTCCATCTGCTCACTTTTTCTCCCTTCTCCACTAGTAATCTCCCATTAGTGGAACCAATTAGTGAATATGTATCTTGTCATCCAAGCACTTGTTTGGGACTCATACTCAACAGGGAGATGGACTAGTCCCTTAAAAACTCAGGACGACTAAAACTTCCCAATCACCAGGCCTAAGTTTATGCATGCCTGCAGCATTGGAACACAGGAGGACAGTCACTATCTCTTTATTCTTAAATCCAGAGGCTTTTTTTTTAGATGGCCCTGCCAATGTCTTCTCAGGCATTATGCAAAAGAAGAGGGAGGTCTCTTCAGTGTTGTAACAAAGTTTGGGATCGAGGTTGTGCTCCATTAGCAATTCACAGAATTTCTCGTTGAAATCCTCAGCTGTACTTTTACCAGCCGACCTTTTCTCACAACAATCTCAAGCTTCCTAATGCCATGGCGTTTCTTAAAACAATGTAGCCAACTTTGGGTGAAAGCACACTGCTCTTGTATTCCCATTTGTTCATAAAAATCATGCGCCTTTTCAATGAGGAGAGGTCCAGTGACGGCACAAGCCTCCGCTCTTTTACCCCCAAACTACTTGTATACCACAGCATCCATCTCTTCAAACTTCGTTGTCTTAAGTGAATGTCTGTTTTCTTTACTTTGAACAACATTAGACTGTGTAACATATTTCAACAGCTTGTCTTTTTGCTTGTGTATGTCATAAATAGTTCTGGACATGACGTTGTACTCATTCGTCAAATCACTTGTGTGGGCACCTTTCTCTAGTCTCTTTCAGATATCTGTTTTCTGTTTCAGCATCAGTACCACTCTCTTACACTTGGGCATACTCTTATTGGTTGATGTCCCAGGAGCCATGGCTGATAGTCCACCAAATATTACGGAAAACTGCAATAAAACAGAGGTGTATAGCAGTGTTTACACTGTTAAACCTGAAAACAATGGTGATAACTGTGGTGCTTTGCTCTGGCAATGAAGGAATGAAAACATTTGGGAGGGATGGTTGCGCGGTGAATTTGAAATGCCAGTTAGGTCCTGGATTTTCCCCAGTTGATCAATTTGAAAATTTTTCTGTAAATTTTCCGGTTTAGCACCAATTCCGGTTTCTTTGCTCCCAGATAATTGAGGTTCTTCTGTGTGTGTGTGTGTATATATATATAAATATATATATATATATATATATATATATATATATATAACACTTTTTTCCATAACTATTGCAGCACTTCTTTTATCAGCTGTAGTTGTGCAGGGAGTCATCTTTTTCTCAGTTAACAACTTACCACACTTAAAATGCCATTCCTCATGTTAACATTTTTTTTTTTCATATGTGCCAGAAATTTGGCAAGACTCTATCACATTTCTTTCATCAAAGGTTTTTGATCTTGCTAGAATTTTAGAGCGTACCCAGTGAATATGATGATCACTGGATGCTTTGTGCTGAAATAAACCACTGCTCTGTTAGGCTGTCCTTACACTGTATTTATGTTGTGAGATCCTAGTTTCCAAATCTTTTCCAGACTGTTCTGTGTAAAATTTGCTTCAGTTTTTACACAGGATTTTGGAAACATTGCCTGAATTGCTGTATGGGTTGTTCATAATGAGAATTTTTTTTTTATTGTGTTCTCATATTTGAATACTACTTGTACATTAAGTTTCTTCAGTATGTGAACATCAAGAAAATTTTCATGGAAGAGGATTACAAGGGTTCTTTGAGTATTCTGGTGATCTGGCTTACTAGCCTCTCAGTACACAGTGACGCATTTGGCGTCATGAGGGTCTTTCCTTGTATATGCACAGTGACACCTTTAGCATCATAAAACTATTAAAAAAAAACAGAAAAAAAGTTTTCAGTCAATTTGTGTCATTTTTTGGAGGAGTCATAGCTTGCCCGGTTCACATTAAAAGTAATGAGTTGGCAACGGCGGGTCCCAACATATATATATATATATATATATATATATATATATATATATATATAGAGAGAGAGAGAGAGAGAGAGAGAGAGAGAGAGAGAGAGGTAGATAGATAGATAGATAAACAGACAGATTGATAGATAGATAGACTGACTGACAAATAGATATACATAAAATACGTAACTAGATAGATAGATACATAGATAGAGCAATTCATTTAGCAGGCTTTTTAGTTTTTCCTTAAAACACTGTAGTTAACAATATTAGTTGTTTATCTTCAGTATTATCAGTTAGTGTTATTTCTATGCACCTGTAAGGAAGATTATTTATAATCCCTTGGTCCTGCTTTCTGTCCATTTACACCTGTTCATCTGTTGCATATAATCCACTCTCAGTCATTCAAAACTACAGTGCACTGTCCACTGTTAAGACATTTCTTAATGTTTACTATCATCATTATTATTATGTATCCTGTTAGGCAAATTTTGTATTTATACAGTGCAGTTTGTGTTTGTTCGAACATCGTCCTCCACTGTTTTGATGCCAATGTGGTGTGTCATCCAGACTGGACTTCATACCATGTTAAACCACTCCTCACATCAGCTGGTGGAGAGTGGTCAAAGATAGTTAGGCTCCTTGAACTGCTCTGCTTCTGAGCAGTTATGAGAAGTCAAAAATGCTCAAGGGAAAACACCAAGTTACCATATGCACCTGATTTTGATTGTGCAAATGGAAGCAGAAGAATGTAACTATTACCTGCTGGTTAGTGGATGATTTAAATCAGTTTAAGTCCCTGGTAATCTTTTATTATGGAGGGAGACTGAGTACATTCTGCCTCAAATGCAAATAAATCTGCCAGAATCAAGATATCAATAGTAACTAGAGCAGCACTCACACAGTGCATCCCTCTGCCAATGCAGGATCCGGATCCGCCCCAAAATTTAATCAATTCTTTCTTGGCCCATGGCCCACCCTTCCACATAATATTATTTAAATTCATTGAAAACTTTTGATATACTGTGCGGTAGGATCTGGATCAGCCCCAAAATTAAATATTTTTTTCTTGGTCCGTTACCCACCCTCCCACAAAACATCATTGAAACTCATTGAGAACTTCTGGTGATAAGGTGTGAACAAACAAACAAATAATTCCGGATCACAGCCGAAATCTAATCGATGATTCATTGAGCCATACCCTACTCCTTCAAAAAATTTTATGAAAATCGTTCATAACTTTTCATCGCGCCAACTGACAGACTGAGAGACAGTGAGGCAGCCTGTAATGAAAGAATTATCCATCTGTCTGCCTGCCTGTTTGTCTGTCTGTCCATTTCTGTGTTTCTATAATGTCTTCCTGTGTTTCCGTATAGATTGGGGTCATCTAAACTAAGTATAATTCAGGCAACTGGTAGTAACATAAACAAAATAAAAATGATGCTGTCACTTTCTATATGGGATGGTCAGTATCCTTCCCTAAGACAAACGGTAGCAAGATTAAGATGAGATCATACTGAATCGATAAAAGGGATAATATCGGGCTGTCCGTACCACTCACTCTATCTCTCACTGTGTGTCAGTTTTTTACTTTCTTCTTCCCTGTCTGTCTGTTTAGTATAGCCTGATATCTTAATCCCATAAGGGGTGGCCACAAGCGAATCGCCTTCATATCACTGTGCTCTCTGCAGTTTGGCTGCTGTCCCTCCAAATCCCACAACTTTCTGTCGTATATCTCGCCTCCCCATCCCTCCATCTCATTCTCGGTCTCCCCTCCCCCCTTTCACCTCATTCACATATACTCTTTTTGCCAGCTTTTGATATCTCCTTCCTCGCCGTATGACCAAATAATCTTACAGTGTTTCTCCTAAGGCTTTCAGTCACATCCACATACTTCGGTGTTCCTTCACTTCTGTCTTTTTATCTCCCCCTATAACCATGTATGCTTCTTTCTAATAACTTACTTCTACTGCTCCTACTCACGACCTGTGTCCTTCCAATAAGGTCCAAGTTTTACTTCTTTATCTTAGAGTATGAGTAACAATATTGCCATGCAGTTGCTTTTTTTTTTTTTTTTTTTTTTTTTTTTACTTCCACAGTCACTTCCCAAAATCTTCATGCTGCTTTCAGTGAACCAGCGGCTTTTCTCTCATGCTGTACACTTTCATTAACGCTCCCAATAACCCTGTACGCTTCTTTTTAATTACTTATTTCCACTGCTCACACTGTCGACCTGTATCCTTCCAATACAGTCCAAGTTTTACTTCTCCACGTTAGAATACGAGTAACAATATTGTCATGCAGTGGCTCTTTTTCCAACAG